>NC_079441.1:35414638-35569638 GCF_903798145.1 Danio aesculapii | reverse complement strand
AAGCACTACACTATGAAACACATTGAGTTCAACAGGCATATTTATTTGAGTTAAAGAAAATTGTTATAAAATCGTTGCACTGCAAGAAATCTCAAAATATTAACTTGACTCAACTGTAAAACAAATTGTCAACAAAAAGTCAGTAGAACAGTTTTTTTTTCAAAAACTGAACAAACAAGAAAAAAAATATGGAAATTGGTCACAATTTGTTGTTGTTGTGCTGACTGATTTTTTTTTTTTTTTTACAGTGTGTGATGAAACTTTTTTTTAATATGTTGCAAAAATGTAGGCTGCATGTATTTACAATGAGCCTGGGCTGATAAAATGTCATATCCATGCATTTTTTTTTTGGCGAATGGCTATGTAATACACTGTAAAAAAAACAGGCAGGGTTCCACACAATTCATTCATGTTGTCCCAACACAAATTGATTAGGTTAACTTTTCTTAACAAATTTAGGTGGATTTAACATAAAGCAATTACATTGTGGCAAATAACACAACAATTGTGTTGATTCAGCTCATTTTAAATAAGTAGTTTGAACAAGCAGCAAAAAATACACTGCATTTAAGAATGTTACAATGTCATTGTGTAAAATACATGTTTTTACATTGTACTTACACTTGACTATATAACTGCATGTAATTACATCTGTAATTAATTTCTGTAATTACATTTATAATTGTTCTTATAACCATGCCTTACACCTTAACCCACCCTTAAACCTATATTCAACCAAACCCTTTTGCTAGCCTGACCCATATCCCACCTCAATAGCTCCAGAAGTGTTCTGAAATACATTATGAACACATTAAATACACTGTATTTATATTTTGATGTAAGAACATAGTACTTAAGGACACATAATATAAAGAGGGACCAAAATAATTATTTTGAGTGTAATCAGCTACATATTTTTATTATTTTTTTGCTAAATGTTCAAGATCAAGGTCACCAGCTGTTAGTCCTCTCTAATTCACCATTACCCTCTAGACAACAAATCCCCTAGTACAGTACTTTTATGGATCCAGCTGCTAGTTTCATGTCTCTTGTATGCCTGTGCAGTCTCTTTCCTTTAACATAATTAAATGCATTAAATATGAAATTTCAACTCAAATCAATATTTAAAGTCCCTTTGTCTTCATCCATACAAAAACCAGTATAAACATACCACATGCTCTAAGAAACATGAGTGCAGACTGCACAGGAAATGATTGTAATCTGTAGTATGGTCAGGGCTAAAGAATGACATGAAGAGCAATATAGCCCCTACAGGTATTAAAGAGTAAATAAAACAACTGACGGAATCAAAGATTGAGTTCTAATTGAACAGAGCGAGAGATATATAGAGTTCGACCGATTGAAGAACACACTCCTCAGCGACTGTGTCAGTTTAAGAGAGCCATCGGCAAGCAGTCATGAAGTAAGTTGTGTTGTTGTTTTAATTATCGACAGTAAAGCAATCTGTTCATAATTACAATCATTTGCCTGCAGTCATTACTGCCAGTGGCACTGAGCAGTTTAATTTGCCTTCTCTAATCTGCAGTGTAATTAGAGCACACACAAGCAGAGCTGAGTGATCATTCAACATACACACACGCACACAGACATACACTTAACACATTCTGTCATGCTGCCTCTGGAACACATCCTTTCTCTCGCTCGCTCTCATTATGATCCCTTTCTTTCCTTGTTCCATTTATTAATCTACATCATTTAAATTATAAGATTAAACGGGTCCATAATGTTTGGTTTTGCTTGTAATATAGCCAACCCAGGCTAATGTTTTCAAAGAATAAAAGCCTTTGGCAACATTTTTGCAAATATGTTACATTGCCTCTTGCACATTTAGTGCTAATTTCAAAGTGAAATGTTCAGTGAGTTGTGCTAAACAACATGTTAATTTCTTCTCTGAAACAGACACACGTGAATGCATTTTTGCATCACGTCATGAACATATCATGACATTTCAGAAACCAAATGGCCAATTTGCATGATTTGAGCTCTTTTGTTGAACTTGTTAAACAATCTCACGGCAATTCATAACTTTTTTATTTTACTGGCTTATTTGTATTAATGTGTACGATTGCAGTGTACATTTCATATGATTTATTAACCCCACAATGAGGGGTAGGGTTAGGGGTGTGGGTATGTCTCTTTTTTAAAAAATCATTCATTTTCATACAAATTTGTGCAACTTGGATACTTTTCTGATAATATATTTAATAGTAACGTTTCCTTGTGAGATTGGACTTGAGTGCTTCAAAACACAAATGCAGCTCTGTACCAGGTGAGCTACTGAGCAAGTTTGCTTTTTGAAAAGCCACACTGTAGATATGGTGCTAATTATGTGAACGTTAAAGTTTATTAGTTTGCAAGTCTTTGAGGAGATAATGCAGTATTTTGGAAAAACATGTGTGAAACTTTAGTAAGTGTGAGACTTTATTAAATCAGGCATAAAGTTGGCATTTCTGTGTGACGTTCTCCCCGTGTTCGTGTGGGTTTCCTCTGGGTTCTCTGGTTTCCCCCACAGTCCAAAGACATGCATTATTGAATTTAATAAATTAAATTGTTTTGAATAAATCTTTTTAAATAAAGAATTCATTCATAATCAAAACTATCTACATAAATAGCTTTCGCTTTGTTTCACTTGAAATAAATTAAATATTTAACTTATTTTAAAGCATGGAATTCAAGCGTTTCATCGGTTTAGGTTTAGGGCTGGAAAGGCATCCGCTGCACAAAACATATGCTGAAATATATGGTGGTTCATTCCGCTGTGGCAACCTCTGATAAATCAGAGACTAAGCTGATGGAAAATGAATGATGATGATCTTCATTAAATCCTAATTTACATAAATAGGGAATACAATGGTTGGTGTTTTATTGTCTCTGGTGCTTGTTTCAGCTGAAAAACTCAGGTTCTTATACAATTTTGGGCTACCTTAAAGTACACTTTAAGTACTGAGTAATATTATTCAGTTACATGTACTTATTATACGATTAGGGTTAGATTGTGGGTTAAATTTAGGGTTAGTTTTCAGTATTGGTTAGTAATTGTAATAGTAAGTACGTGGAACATGTAACAAAGACGCATTAAAATAGTGTTATGCAGTTTTGTTTTATACAATTTTGTCTGCCAAAATCTCTCTGCCCTTAAATATGTCTTACTATTTTGTTTCTATTTCTGTAATAGAACAAATTCCCGTTCACATTTTAAAGATGTTGATTAACGGTCAATTGACATGCAGGTAATCAAATAAAAAATATTTTTTATTATTTATTTTAACTTATAAGGTTGAACATGATGAAAGGAATTTGTTTTTATTCCAAACCATGTCTTCCACAACTAAAGGCCATTTAAAATCCCTAAAGGCACAGAGGTGCTGATAAAGGACATGGTCTGGAATAAAAGCTAATGCCTTTGATCCTTTTCAACCTTTTAAATGTATGTTTATTTTATAAATTAGTAGCGTTTCATCAACTCAACAAACACCCTGCCCCTTTGCAAACTCCAGTTTCTTTTTTTTTTTTTGACATTTTTGACAAAATGTATAGAGGCTATTTAGAGACTATACATGGCTATTCAAAAGCTTAGATTTTCTTAAAGTGTTTTATAGCAATTCATAATTGCTACATTTTCAGCTTCTTTAATGCAGTGATCAGTGTCTTTGATCTTTCAGATTATTGAAATGCTTATTGCTGCTCAGGAAACATTTCTTAATATTACAATTGTTAAAAATAATTGCACTATAATTTTTTCATTTTTGCAACCAGGAAAAAAAGGTATGTTCAGTTTGCTAGGATCATCAATCCTCATCAAATGTGATCAAGAGTAAGTTTAAAATGTTTTAAAACAGTGCATGTGTGTAATTACTTACAGCAATTTACTTCAGATTTACTTGATCACCACAGCCGTGTGTCAGAACAAGTATAAGAGAAGACGCTTAAATCCCGGTTTGTGGACGTTAAATCAGGTTTATTTTGTACATTAACATAACAGATATCCATACAGCAGTGGAGATTAACCTGTATCCTGTCACATTTGCGTAGAAAAACAGTGCAAAACTAAACGTTCACTCTGTCTGTGTGTGTGTGTGTGCGTGTCTGCGCTGTATGTGTGTGTGTGAACTTTGTAATGACATTGTGTGTGACTCATCGTTGCTCCACAACAAATGCATCAAATACTCATAGGTAAAGTTCTTTCTGTAGTATTTCTCACAAATGTTACATAAGATCTGCTTCCTGAGGCAACGAGGACGGTGATTGAGGCATGATGACAGGCAGTGGGAACAGTGGGCGAGGAGGACTAGCCTTAAAGGCCCAGTACAAAAAAACAGCAACAAGCTTTTACCAGCTATAAAACAGAAACTTCAAACAGCTATAATAAATGATCTGATGGGTGTTTTGAGCTGAAACTTTACAGACACATTCTGGGGACACAAAAGACTTATGTTAAATCTGGAAAAAGGGGTAACCTAGGTGCCCTTTAACGTGTCATTGCTGAATAAAAGTTTTCATTCATAATCAAAACTATCTATATAAATAGCTTCCACTTTGTTTCACCTGAAATAAATTAAATATTCAACTTGATTCAACTTATTTCAAGGCATGGGATTAAAGCGTTTCATAGGTTTAGGTTGTATTAGTTTACATTAACATGTATACTTTAGTTAACATGAATAGATAATAAACAATGCCTCAGCTTAATTTTTCTAGTTGCTGCAACTTAATTTTTGTAGTTCACATAACTTATTTTTTCTAGTTACTGCAACATACTGTTTCTAGGTACTGAGCTATACATTTTGTAGTTCTCATAACTTAATTTTGATAGTTCTCATAGGCCTATTTTTCAAGTAATGCTAACTGATTTTTGCAATTAACATAAAATTTTCTATTTAGTGAAACTTATCTTATAGTTACTACAACTTATGTTTTCTAGTTCTCATAACCCAATTTTTCTAGTTGTAGTGGCCTAATCTTTCTAGTTAACATAACTAAAATAAAGATTTTTTTCTAGTTGCTGCAACTTAAATGTTATAGTTAGCGCAACTTATTTAAAATATTTTTCTAGTTAGCGCGACTTATTTTGTTAGAACTAATAAAAAAAATTTGTAGTAACTTAATTTTCTAGTTTTTTTTAAGTAGTACTGACCCATTGAGACATGAGTCATTGTTCATTATTAACCAAAATTATGTCATTCTTAACAGATGTGTTGTTCATTATTAATTCATGTTAACCAATGTAATATCTAACGTTAACTAATACAATTGGATTTGTGCTCCAAACAAAGAATGTGCATATACTGTACACTACCTGACAAAAGTCTTGTCATCAATCTCAGTTGTAAGAGCAACAAATAATAACTTGACTTCTAGTTGATCATTTGGAAAAGTGGCAGAAGGTAGATTTTTCAGATGAATCATCTGTTGAACTGCATCCCAATCATCACAAATACTGCAGAAGACCTATTGGAACCTGCATGGACCCAAGATTCTTACAGGAATCAGTCAAGTTTGGTGAAGGAAAAATCAAGGTTGGGGTTATATTTAGTATGGGGGTGCCGCGAGATCTGGAAAGAAGATGGCAACATCAACAACCAGAGGTATCAAGACATTTGTGCTGCCTATTGCATTACAAACCAGAGGACTGGAAAATTCTTCAGCAGGACAGCGCTCTTATACTTCAGCCTCCACAATGTTCCTGAAAGCAAAGAAGGTCAAGGTGCTCCAGGATTGGTCAGCCCAGTCACCAGACATGAACATTATTGAGCATGTCTGGGGTAAGATGTAGGAGAAGGCAATGAAGATGAATCCAAAGAATCTTGAAGAACGCTTTCTTTGCCATTCCAGATGACTTTATTAATAAGTTATTTGAGTCATTACAGAGATGTATGGATGCAGTCCTCCAAGCTCATGAGAAT
Organism: Danio aesculapii; assembly: GCF_903798145.1. Lineage (NCBI taxonomy): Eukaryota > Metazoa > Chordata > Actinopteri > Cypriniformes > Danionidae > Danio > Danio aesculapii. The sequence goes on along the minus strand of NC_079441.1, from coordinate 35,563,714 downwards.
CATACACACTATCAATTCTTTTTTCCACTGCACCATGAATTTGTATTCTATACTGTACATTATTTCTGTTAAGTGGCAAGATTTTTGTCTAAGCAAAGTCAGACCTTACTGTCCTCATTATATAATGAAAAATCAAGTCATGATCGTATTTTATTTTGGTAAAATAAGCGTAATCTAGAGGCCTTTGCCTTTCATATAAGACACTTCTAATACCAAATGATCAACTAGAAATCACGTTACTATTTGTTGTTCCTAAAACTTGGATAGGTGACAAGACTTTTGTCAGGTAGTGTACAAACAATGTAGCACATTTAACCTTTAAACAATCTACATTTTAATCCACAATAAAATGTCTCATTTGATAACAAATGTAATGTCACATCAGTGTCAAATATCAATTGAACCAATAAAATTATATGGAAAGGAGTTGTTTGTTACACCTATGACCTTTCATTTTTTTATTCCCTCACAGATACCTATATGAACACACACACACACACACACACACACACACACACACACACACACACACACACACACACACACACACACACATCAGGGTGACAGCAGTGATAATGAACCGAGCCACTCAATCTCTCACACACACAGTAAAACTCAGCACAGGGTCTCTCTCACCCTTTCCTATGACAGCTATTAATTCTTGTCTGCTCTGACTTGATGGAAGGCTAACAACATTTTATATTGTTGATACACTCTAGGCTGTGGCTACATGTTCTCAATTACTGATGAAAGATAGACGGTAACCTGGTTACAAATGGCCAGCGCTGCTTAGATGATGTCAAGCACCTTTATCACACGCTGATATGTGTTCGGTGTGTGCTTTTCTCTCAGTCTCGCTGCACAATTATCATCCTCGGTAATGGCAAATACTGTAGCAGCGTGCACACGCTTTTGAAATCAAGTGTATGAAAGATTTAGATGTTGAGTGGATGACAGCTTGACTACTTTGACATGTTTTAGCAGCACGGCCTCTGTGAGAGTGTAAAAACAGCACTGAAAGGGCTGTTGAAGCATTTTAGCACTCGCTACTTCTGATGATATGACGCCGTACAGCGGATATCACATTGAAATTCCTTTCATCGTAAGAGTAAGGTCACACAAGCACGGCTGGCAAAAGGATCGATTTCATTATCAAAGCAAACCGTGGGAGGGATCGCAGGACTAAAGCGTTTATAATATTAATTCAGCACTTTTAAACTAGTCTTTTCTGCGGCTTTCTTTGAGCTGGAGACATGAAAGGTGTAATGCGCATCCTTTAAAGTCTGCTGATTTGTGTTTCATCACCATAAGAGCAATAGGATGAGGTGAGGAAGGAGCGTGAGGTGAACAAGCAAAAATAAACGCTGGCGTTTATAAGCATGTCTTACTCTGTGTGTGCGTTTGCGCATGTGTCTGTGTGCGTTTGAGGGTTTCAGGTCTCAAGGTCTACGGCTTGAATATAAATGTGTTCTTACATAATGAATGAGCTTTGCACAGGCTAAAAGACAAACATCAGAGCCTTTTACATCAGCAGTGTGTTTCAGGAGCAGGATTCTGTCTCCCTCTCTTTCTCCAGCGCACAAAAGCATCTTATAAAAGCGCTTTCGTTTTATTCCTAGACAATAATGAGAAGAATTTGGGGGGAAGAAACCGATAAGGAAGTTCAAAACAAACAAGCTAGAGGTGGGAATTGAGAATAAAGTGTTGAAACATCAAATCTCGGAGAGCGTCATTGTCCAAAATGGATCTTAATGAATTAATCATGCGTCACAGACTCTCTCTCCCTTTTTACAATTAAACTAATATACACATATACACTAATGTGTGCGCGCAGCTGCTGTGTTGTTTATAAGGCCCATTTGAGATGTCTTATAATGCATTGTGTCATGGAGTATTGGGTCAGGCCAATGGAAATTAAACTCTTCAGACAAGATAAACATTATATTACATCATTACCCTTTACAACACATGTAAATTAAAACCATTATCTAAGCGATTATCCATTCATCCTCACCTCTCTCTCTCTCTTTCGCTCCCTTGCCATATGCTTGAATCTCTACCATTCCCCTTTTTTTTTCTCTCCCCCACCCCTCCCTACAGTTTGGCATTGGTTCAGTCAGCTCTTTTGTCCTATCAGACTGTGACTGTTTGAGCTGCCCATTTTCCACTGCTGAATTAAACATTAAACATTAATGCTCTCTGACAGCAATAAATAACATTTAGCACAATGGGGATCTAATAATGACCTGACTCTGGGCTGAGCCCCATCAGAGCCCTTCCTTTGACAACTGCTGAAATGTGATTATCAGGCAGCTGTTTGAGACAACTGTATCTGAATAACTTCAGCACAGAAAAGGCCTTTGATCTCCCCCACGCATGAAATTATAGCAGAGATCTGTTTGAATTACATTTTCTTTCTCTCTTCCAGCCAATTATCATTAGAATCGCACGTATTATTCCAGTGGATTCCCGGCTCAGACTTATGTGCGCGGATAAATAGGGAGTAATGGGGCTTCTAAGACCTCTGAAAAATGCCTCTGTTCCAGTGACTATTGTCTTTGTGACTGTGCATTTATATCGCTGCTCAAGCGAACAATTTGGGTACTAGTTCAGCTCAATAATACAGACAGCAGGTCACAGCCTCAAGGTCAAAGTTCACTTTTATTTTTACCTCAGCAGGCAGGAATACGCATTATACAAAAATGAGGCCCTGGGATTTTTTTTCAGATACAAAAAAACCCAGAGGGAATCACGAAACAATTACAAAAACAGAATTTGCAACTTTAAAACAGAATGTCACAGAATTTTGCTAATTTTGAATTAATACATTTGAATTAATACTGTGCAGCTGGTAAGATCACTATGTAGACCAGGGGTTTTCAACCTTTTTGGACACACGCCCCCACAAGTTTACATAGCCATAGCCATACACAAGCCATAGTCTATTTGCTTTTGATGTACATACTGTACATATACATACAGATAATGCTGCTTCACAAAGCCAAGTTCACAGAGCCCTGACAGGACTTTTCGCCACATTCTGCGACAAGGTCCACACACACCTACAAAGTCAGTGAAGGGCCACAAATACACACATCGCAAATTTTTTTTTTTTTAAGTTAATTAAATAGTTAAACAGTTTTTTCATAATTTACGACTGCACGCCTCAAATTCTCACGTCCCCCCTTTAATAGGTGCTGGTGCCCCCCTTGTGGGGCGCACCCCACAGATTGAAAACTCCCATTTGTAGACTGGTGTCTGTTACACGCTTGTCTTTGTGAATGCATGTAATTTGCAATTTTGGAAAAAAAGCAACACAAATAACTATTAAATAAATAAAAGCTTAAATAAAATAAAATTATATTAAATTAAATTAAGTTAAATTAAAAATAAAATATAAAATAAAATAAAATAAAATAAAATAAAATAAAATAAAATAAAATAAAATAAAATAAAATAAAATAAAATAAAATAAAATAAAATAAAATAAAATAACATTAAATTAAATTAAATTAACCGCTACAACTACAAAATTAAATGTGGGGAAATTTAAATTCATAAAAATGTTGTCCTTTGTCATATATCACACAACCTTGTGCAATAAATTCTGTAAAAACTCTTAAATCAGTCATGTTAATGTTATCTGTAATTATTACAAATTTAAACATCTTTAAATTGCAACGTATGCATTAATCTTAAGTGGACTATTTACCATAAGGCAGTAACATGCAGTACACATTCCAGTGCTATCTGTTCATATATATGGATAATAAATTATTCACATAGATTTCTGTAGCAAAAAAAAACAAAAAAACAATGAGCTGTCAGTAAAAGAAAAAAAAAAACAATGTGTGCTTTGAAAAAGCACAGTACCCCAGATATAAGAGCCTTTTTATCTGACTTCACACTTGCGCCTCATCTACAGATGCTTCCAGGCTATTATTAGCATAAAGTAGCACAACCCCAAAAAGCTGTGACAAATGTGAGAAAATACTCCCTGTTTATTCTCCGTTTCTCTGACCTTTGAATAGTCTTTAAACTAACCTTTATGTTATTGATTTTGCCCTTCTACACAATGGCTAGCATTTCCATAGGGGTTAAAGAGCACTAACGTGATACTGCACTAATATAAAATGCACACATTACACAATATATAAACACTATTCTTTTAAAATGATTACAAATTCTGTAATTTTACCACCATTAATCTTGTCCTTATTGTCACATGACATTCTTATTTACTCAATTATGAATTCATATAATAACGAAAGTATGCTTATTTCATGAGCACTAGACATTTCTTATCAATGTAGTGCTACATATTAATTTGGAGGAAACTATTTAATTCATTTTCTTTTTGGCTTAATCCCTTCATTAATCAGGGGCGCCACAGCGGAGTGAACTGCCTACTCATCCAGCATATGTTTTACACAGCGGCTGCCCTTCCAGTTGCAACCCATCACTGGGAAACACCCAGACATTCTTATTCACACACATAAACTATGGACAATTTAGCTTACCCAATTCACCTATAGCACATGCCTTTGGACTTGTGGGGGAAACCGGAGCACCTGCAGGAAACCCACGTGAATGAGGCTCGAACCAGCGAACTTCTTGCTGTGAGGGAAGAGCGCTACCCACTTCGCCACCATGTCACCCAAAAATCTTTTATTATTATTTTTTTAGGAGTTTTCACATTTAATTTGGATAGGACAGTGAAGGTTACAAACAGGAAAGTATTACCATTACCAACATTAACATTACAGCAGACACTGTAAAAAGCCCATTCCCAGCCACTAGACTTTTCTGACAGGGTATTTGAGTGGCATCGAGTGACAGATGTTAAAGTATGTTGTGGGTAGGGCTGGGCGATAAAATCGGTATTGATATTTATTGACCAAATAATATTGTCAATATCGATAAAAACAAATTCAGTATTACCTAATTACCCCAGACAAACACTGAAGTGCTTTTTACCTTTCTCCATAACTTGTAATTCTCTGAGAAAACGCTTGATGGTTCCTTAGTTATGAGCGACGCCAGGGAGACGTGAGCACACAGCCCATTGTAATGGTTAAGGAAAGCAAACGCTTGCGCTTGCCACAGGTCAGAATAACAAAACATGTGAAAATGAGTGCCTTATAACAGCAGTGAGGAGACTGTAAATAAAAAAGGATGTTGCCAGGGCGGCTTTTTGGTTTCTTTTCTTGTGCATCCCAGCCACTAGCTCCCCATCTGAAAGAGTTTTTAGCATAGGGGTAATATAGTGATTCAACTTCACAATTTTCAATGTTGCAGCATGCATTTAAATAATAATGGCTGGTTCTTTTACTTGAAAGCTCAGATTTGATTATTACAATTTGTTTTGTTCACAGAGTTTGAGGTTTACTGTATCATTATCATTGACACCTTACAGATGTTGATCTACCTTAGTTGCACACACGTTGTAATATTTTATCCATCAAGTTTAAGAGTCTCTTTAACACTTATGTTTATTTTATTATAAAGAGATCATGTTGTTGGTAAAGTAAATTCTCATATTGTTGGTATGTTGGTAAATTAAAATAAAGTGGTTAAATAAATTGTAAAAATCCTAATGTTCCTAATTGTGTTGGTAAAAACATATGAATAATTATCGATATCGAATGATATGAAACACGATATTGTGATATCTTTGCAATATAGCCCAGCTGTAGTTGTGGGACTACTATACAGAAGTTTTTATTCTGGATTATAGATGGCGAAATTTTGCGTTTTTTATTGTAGTGTTTTTTTGTGTGTTTTTTTTTTTTAACAAAGCCATTAAGAATGTATTAAAACATCTGTTTGTTTGTCATAAAAAATCATAATAATGGCAAAAAATATTAATTTGTGCATCTCCTGCATACCCCTTCATATGAATGCGCAAAACAAGGGGGAAGGGCAAAGGGAAGGGCTAAGGAGTAGAACTGCGATTGGGCCTTACCACTAGGCTAATGGCACAGACTATCTTTTATTTTTAAAACAATTTAACTATTTACTAACAGCATCTTGATGAACAGAAAAAAATACTGACCCCAATCTTCAGCACGTCTATGTTGACTGACACAGTCAGATGGCTCTCTATTAAAGAGGGGAAAAAAAGACTCTGCAAGGAGTCTTTGTTAAATTCTCCATTGCAGTAATTAATTAAATAAGAATGCAATGAGAGCTGCTCGTTTGTGTTTATGTCTGTTTATTAGGGTCCCCGTGAACTGAATCTAAACACTTACAGCTGCTGTGGACCTTGTGTTTAATGTGCAATAATAAAACGGAATCTAAAACAGAGAGAGTCACTGTGTTAATGGGAGTTGTGCATTACCTCCTCCAACCCTCGCTCAAAGCACTCTGAGACTCATTCATTTTCCTTAGCTTGTTTGAGCAGAAACTGATAAACATCTGTTGTTTGACATCACTCTCTTAATCACACATTCAACAAATCCAGACAGGTGTTTGATTTCAGACAACACGCACACACACACACACACACACACACACACACACACACACACACACACACACACACACGTTTAACAATAGCATGAGTCACGTAATCTCCCATTAAAACGGGTGAGCTCATGATGGTTTTCAGCATTTTAAAAGATGTCATGCTTTTAAGCATCAATCCACTTAAAGATGAACTCTCCATCTTTCTCTTGGTCATTCTGGCCTTTTTGTCTTTTCTTGTAGACTTCCACAAGACTTGAGGAAAGGGGCGCTCTGTTCCAGGCAGTAAATAGAGTGAGCGTTATATAATCAATCTTCTGGAGAAGTTTTCAAAAGTCATAATATTGAGAGGAGATGTCAGCTGAGCCATTAGAGTGATTCATTCCTACCGCTCCACATTTACAGTCTCTACAAGAGCAACGCTGCTTCCCTCTTTGTGCCTCTGACACCATTTCCTCTCCATTTTCTTTCTTCATTTAAATGTGCAAGAAGTGAATTCAATTATAGGGCTTGTGTGTAAAAGGCGGGGAGTGAAAGAGAGAGACAAATAAGTTTCTTGTCTTGGCAAACACAAAAACATCCTCATTTTTGCTGTAAGTAATAATGTTAGCTTGGAGATGTTGTTATTGTGAGGAGAAAAAAAAAGAAAAGAAAATTGTGGAAGGGGCTTTAAAATACCACTTATTTTCTATACTGACGTATGCAACCCAGGCTCATGAAAAAATGCAGGTTTCACAGTTATAGTAATATAGTCCAACTGAGGCTCATCAAAATATGTGCATGTGGTGTCATTTCTGCAAAAATTAACTCATGTATATTCAAAGGTTTATTTAAAAGGTGCATAGACCCACAATATGTAAGATTTTTTCATTAAAATATCCAAAAACACTAAAACAGTGTTGTATATTTTGCTGACTTAAGTATTTACATTATGCTAAATGTTTCTCAGAATCAAGAAATAAGCTATTTCAACTAGTGACATGGACTTTGTCCTGTAGTCGCCATGCTAATGATGTCACACACCCTCAATTTCCGTTTTCGGTTTAAAACGGGATTAAAGACAAATTCCAATGATGTTTTAATATGTCATGTGTTTTATTAGACTACACATAGCAGCATTATAACATCTCATCTCATTTTCGTCTGCTTTTCCGGGGCCGGGTTGCGGGGGCAGCAGTCTTAGGAGAGAACCCCAGACTTTCCTGGTTCTTTCCCACATTATGAGGACTGGAGGAATTGGAAGTTGGAACTGTGGCATAATAAAAGCTCTTCTGCTTGTGTCTCTCATCACACATCAGCAATTTCTTGAGTGGTCTTGTTCTGTTTGATGGCTGTCAGCCTGTCTATACCATGATAATAACTTTTGAGTACTTCAGCTCATCCATGAACATGATTTTTGCAGTATTGTTGGGTGTAATGAAGACAACATCTCTCATGATTCCAGTCATGTGTTATCAAAATACGTCTGGTAACACTTTATTTTGATGGTCCGTTTGAGTATTAGTAGACTGTCTGCTTAATATCTGTTGATACTGCTCCTTCAACAGACATTTAACAGACTATAAGAAACTTTGCAAGTACATGTCAACTTACACCAACCCTAACCCCAACCTAACAGTCTACTTATAATCTAATTATAATTAGTTGGCATGTAGATGCAATGTAACTTAATCCAACAAACGTACCATCAAAATAAAGTGTGACCTTCTTTCTTTCTTTGTTGTGAATATGCACCATCTAGAGACAAAAATCATATACTGTGCCTTTCATGTTATTGATCTTTTTAAAGAAACATAAATGTGACTGTGTCAATGTGTTATGTTAATTCATTCACATATCATAGCAGTTCAGAAGTCAAATGTGCCAGTTTTACCTAGTCTTCAGTTGAATCATTGTTCAAGGGACTTGTACACAAACACTGTACACTCTTAGAAATAAAGGTAGAAATACCTTAGAAATAAATTGTCACTGGGGTGGTACCTTTTCAAAAGGTACACATTTGTACTTAAAGGGTTCATATTGGTACCCCAAAAGTATATTTTAGTACCTAAAAATATTAAGAGGAACACTTTTGTACTTTTTAGGTACTAATATGTACCCTTGAGTTATAAATATAGACCTTTTTTTTAAAGGTACCACCCCAGTGACAGCTTGCATACCTTTATTTCTGAGAGTGTATAACATTGGCAGTGCTGCATAGATATTTACATTAGATGTTGCCTACCCTGTTGTTATCTATTGGAAGGAATGCATCAATAGATCCGCCACTTTAGTACAGGGTAGCGCTCCTTTGAAATGAATATGGTACAAAGGTATAGTGGAGGACTGGCCATCCAGAGCCATAGATATGTAAACATTTATACATATATCCATGATCAGTGGTTAGTATGCAATTTTTTTTTTAAATTACGAAAATTATAATCTTACATCACTTTTCTACATCGATGGATATGTGACCGCACGAGCATTACCGACAAAGAACATGTGTTTGTGTGCATGGAAATGTATTATCTCCTAGAATTTAGTGCAAGTTGGTGCTACTATGCCTTCTGGTCAATGCAGTAAGTGACTGTATTATCATTAATAACATTAAATTTTTAGCAGAAAAGTTCGTAATATACAAAAACATAAAAATAATTGAAATCATACCTATGAAATGTAATGCCTTTATGCTTTGTTTTCTTTGTTTGTTACTAGACCCGCACGCAACACCAAAATCCAGCATTTTCAGATTGGCTTTAGTCTTGACTAGTGCAGTTCAATGACATTTGTCCTAGGAGCACTGTACAAATGTGTTGGCGGTAGTGACATGATCAGGGTCCGTATGTGATATCTAGTGTATAAGGCAGTGCGGTACCGGGTGAGCTAAAAACCAAGCCTACCATGTTAGAAAGCCATACTGTAGATATGCAAACATTAAATCTATTTGTTTTCAAATCTTGCACTATAAAAACAAAATATGTTGGTAATAACACTGTGGAATGAATCTTTAATAAATGGTAACCTGTCTGGTAATTACAATTATTATGAAAATGAACAAAAGCTAATGGTGTTTAGCTGCCTCTAGTGTTCATTTCAGCAAAAAATTGTATGCATAGGTACATTTTGGGCAGTTTTTCAACATTTTTGGCAGAGGCATGTTTCTCCAATGAGACATGGGTAGGATATAGGCCACTTTTTCTTTTGATCCTGCTGTGGCCTCAGAGAGAAGAAATAAAAGCAGAGCAAATGAACCTCTGCGAAGTAATGAAACATCATTTATTAATGATTCAAGCACACTAAAACCGCTTTCAAGCTATCTCGAACTTTCTCGAAATGAGTCATTGTAGTAAATTATTAAAGTAGTCCTATAATAAACATATAACTTGGCCACTGCACCTCACATACCCTTTTTAACTGAAGAAATGTGAGAAAGTTCACACCAGATCTCACTTCAGGGCTAATTGACTGATTCTGGCACTTTCACGGTGTTTATAATCTGCTGACTGCAGAAAAACATAGAATGTTCTGGATCTTACAGCTGTGTTTAACTGTCTGCCGGTCTGTCAGCGATCTCCTCAGAGTAGCCGTCTGTTTGCTGTAGCAATGCTTGGCAACTTGAACAGGTCTCTTATATAGTGTGTGGCTGCTGGAGCCCGGCCAACACTCAACATTAAGAAAATCCAATCACTCGCCTGCTTTTTTGTGCACTGCAGCAATTATATGTTTTATAAAAAAAGAGAATTTTCCACTGTAACATTGCCTGACATGTCGGTTCTTGCTTCTTTGAGTCAGTTATGAGAAGTGAGGTGTTGGTCGCATTTGTGTGCACAGAAAAAGACAGCTTTTCTGTTATGCAGCACACTTGTGGTTTTTAAAATGAATGAGAAACAACAAGCCCAAGGGCTGCTTAGGTTGGTATTACTTCAACTTTTTTTGTGAATGGCAACTCATTTTAGTCATTGGCACTGCCGGTAAACCAAACCACAACTTCTATTTCATTTCATACAGTTCCAGCAGCATCAAACCACTGTGGTTCTCTGAGATCTATTGTAGTTGCTTGCGGTCTTAAACACAACTGATATTGCAGAATATTATGTATAAAAGCAGTCATACTTATATTGGTTTAGAGGTTCAACTGTTCGATTTTGAGAGTGCTTGTCAGTACAAATATATCAGAGTATATGATGGTCCAGGACAGTCAAAAATAGGCATAATATATCAAATGTGACCCTGGACCACGAAAACAGGCTTATATTGCACTGATTTGTGTTTGCCAATATCCAAAAATACACTGTATGAGTCAATATGATTAGACAATTAGAAAATTAAAGGGGTGATCCAGAGTGTATTTTTAAGGCTTGGTTGTGTTTATAAGATGCAAAACGTGTGTGCTCATGCTTCATTTGTAGAAAATTATTTGTTCATATTTCTTACTTTGATTATATACAGCTACACGGTTAACATGAATATGACTGTCATATTTCCTAGTTCCTCCGTAAGGCCTCCCCTCAAGAGGCTTTGATTGGTCAGCTAACATAATTAACCCTCAGATTCCATATTTTCATATGGTATAGTAAGTTGATAAAATTTTGACCCAACCTAACAAAGAACACACAATGAACAGGTTATTTTTTAATCTTTCAGGTGGTCTATAAACCTCAATTTAAAAAGAAAACAGGCACTTATGACTGGTTTTGTGGTCCAGTGTCACACAAGTTTATCATGCCTGTTTTTTTCTACTGACTTGTTTATAGAATTCTATAGTGACACAAGTGTTAGCTATCCACCATGGAGAGAATGTATGTAACTGTGTAACTGAGAATGAATGGCCTTTTGTGTACGTTTGAGCCTCTAGTAAAGACATACAGAACATGAGAACAGGGCTTTGTCCATTCAAGGGGTCATTTTAGCCATGCAGTTCAGCCATGTGTCAAATCTATTGAAAGCACCATGTTTCTGAATGCAAAGGATATTTTGAACCAAGTCAAGTTCAAAATGCTTGTGTTTGCCTATTTTTGAGCAAAATAATATAGAGCTTATTTTTGTGCTTGGCTATTTTTGAGCATGGTATACCTATTTTAAGCTTCTCAAAGGACAATTTTAGGCTTAAGTGCTAAGAGTTCATGACATTTATTTACTTACAAACTTAAATATAAAAGTTATACAATTTCTTAAAGATAAGAATAATCACTCTTACGTTAGGCAGCTCCAGAAATCTCTCATGTGGTTAGAAGCAAGGTTATTTTAGTAAATGAAAACTAAACCTAAGACAATTTTTTTTTTCGTCAACTGAAATAAAATGTAAAAATTCACAATACATGAAACACTGGAACAAACTGAAACAGTAACTAAAAAACTGAAATAAAATATTAATTAGCATAAATAATAATCATTTTCAGAATTAAGTACTCATTCTGAAAATCTGACCTGCAAATATTTAGAGAAACACTTGTAGATGGGCTTTTACAGTGTATGACTACATACAAACACCTCTTAAACATAAAACACGAGTTCTATCTTTTATTCATCCACCAAAATATTTAAACTTGGCACGTTTAACTATATTCATAGTTTATGACTATATATAAACTATATAAGTTTTAGAACTTTCCATTTTGAGGAAGTCCAACAGATGTACAGTACATATACTGTACCTAAAGGCTTGCACTCACATTCACCTATGGAGTCTTGTCCAGTTGTGTCAGGTCACAGATCTTTGGTTTGGAAACAGACATGTACATGAATCTTTCAGTAGAAGAATTATGCCAAACAGTATCATTTAGACAGAGCAGGCAACAGTATCTGTCATCGAGATATTTTAAACTAAACACTAACAGGTTTTCCATGTCTTATTTACAATATCATGTGTATATCCTAATATATTCACTTAAATTCTGTCAAAAGTGTGTTAAATGTAAACCTCCTCGTCTTAGGAATTCACCATTCAAAATGAATCATTCTGAAAATATACGTAAATTAATAAATTCTACTCAATAATTGGTTCATGCATCTCGAATCTTGTTTTGTGGCATAGCAAAATGTTGTGAATTACAAGACTGACACTTAAGAATTACTCCCACATTTCACATAAATTACGACAGAGATGAATAAATCAATTTCAAGTGTATGCCAAGATTTATCTTTACTTTTAAATATATTCTCAGCACAGTTCTTATGAGTAACTCTCAGATGTTCGATACATACAGCCATTGATGGGATCTAAGACCTGTGAAGAAATTATGCTAACCAGAGGACCTCAAGGAGAGCACATATGAAGAGATGCTAACAATCAAGGACTTCAAGGAGAGCACAAACAAAGAGACGATGCCAACCATCAAGGACTTCCAGGACAACACATACACTGCAGCCCAAAACCAGTTACTCAGTGAAGCCAAGCATGGTGTTACTGAGGCCACCAGGGGCACTCAACCTGCAGTCTGTGTGAGTCCTAATGCCCCTGTAAAGTGAAGGGGGCACTATATTGTCAGTGAATGCAGTGAGTCTTTCGGATGAGACTTTAAACCTGACTCTCTGTGGTCATTAAAAAAGCCATGGCACTTCTCACAAAGAGTAGGGGTGTAACCCTAGTGTCCTGACAAAATTCCCTTCATCAACCCTTACCCATGGCCTACCTATCATCCCCATCCACCGAGTTGGCTCTATCACTGTCTCTCCACTCCACCAATAGCTGGTGTGTGGTGAGCGTACTGGCGCTGTTGTCCTGTGGCTGCCGTCGCATCATCCAAGTGGATGCTGCACACTGGTGATGGTGTGGAGAGACCGCCCTCGTGATTGTGAAGCACTTTGGGTCTATGGCAAAACACCATAAATGTGCTAGACATTACATTATATTACATTAATACACTTTAAACATGTACACCAGGGCTATTCATATAGTTTGTCATGGGGGCCAGTTGATGAAAAGCATCCCAATTAAGGGGCCAGAGAGATTGCGATTTATGATGACACAACAGCAATATACAAGCCCATATGTTATATTATTGCTCCTTAAGACACCCACATTAGCTTTTTCTACATTAAAACGTTAATACATTGTATTTTGAAACTATATAATATCAGTGCATTGTACAATAGGCTTTTTTTTTACAAACCTATTCAAATGTATTTCAAAGGCACCATAACAAAACCTACAATTATTTAGAAACTCATTTACAGTAACTGAAACTTAAGAGCACATTATAAAATACACACTCATTGTAAAGTGAAAATACAGGCTTAGAACAGACAGATGTAAACTAATACTTCTGTCCATTTGCTGGTCAATTGTCTGTTTTCTGAAAAAACCTTTCTTTTTTTTCCAAAGTTGAAAGAGACATTTTTTTCCAACTGTTTTTATACTGAATTTCCCAATATTTTTATGGAAAAAAGAAACAAAAAGAAGAAATTAACAAAAGTTGGCATCTATCATCTTCTTGTTGGTGTCAGAGAGGCTGTTCGCGGTGCACTAGCTTAATATCACGTTACTGATGTTGAGCGCAGTACGGTAGCATACCAAATAAATTTTCTTATAACTTGGTGTCAGTGTCATTGTAAACATTATTCAGTTTTTAATATTTGTGTGGCAGAACAGTATATAACCAACATTAATGTAAAGAAATAATCATAATTTACTTGTCATCAACAGGATTCAAACGGAAGTTAAAAATTTCAGCACGAGTATCAATCGACCTATCTATCTGAGCTATTCAGGACTACACGTTGAGGTCGGTTTTGGTATTTTTACCAGTCAACATATGCTGTGCTTTGGTTGTGGACTCCTGGTAACTTGCTTCCATTGACTTGCGTTTACATGTTTCTACATAATCTCCTGCTGATATTTTCTCAGAATAGCTCTAAATGACAAAACAATGTTTTATCACAGTTGGTGAAACCATGTTTTTCATAGTTTTAGACTCAAATAACCTGTGCCTATAAAGTCACACACGAGCTGATATTTTCTGGTATGTGGTACATTCTGCGTCACTTCGGGTGTGTGGTACTGTACATTCCCTTTCCGTAAAAGAATCTGTAAATTGGTTTTGGGACTGGTAAGTGTTTTGCGTCTTGTTAATTATTTTTCTGAAAATGTAAATTTGTTTCGTCCTTGGTAAAATCGTTTTTCCTATGTAATTGTGCCTTATGATAGCTAAAAATGTATTCCAAAATGTACAGTAAATTTGTCTTGAGCTTCGCAAAAGTGTTTCACACTTTGTAATAGTGTTTTGCACTTCCCGGCCACCGTAGCGCAGCCTTCAACTGCAGCTCATGCTGTATTGAACAGACGCAAGTCACTTCAGAACTATAGTGACCGTTTCTCGACTGAACTATATTTATATTTGATGTCTTGGTCTCACTATTTGGAGGGCAGGAACAAATTGACTCGGGGGCTGAGTTTCGCCCGTAGGCCGCCAATTGAATAACCCTGACATACACATAGACATCACCTATATGCAATAAAAATGCAGGTTAGCTATGTCTGTATATAATAAGCTATATTTGATGGTAACTTTAATTTGATTATAATGCAATAATGCGCACCCTTTGTTAAGCTGCTTTGAAACAATAATTATTGTGAAAAGAATTATAAAAATAAACTTGAACTGAATTGAATACAGACCCTAGTCAACAAAAATTGATCTGAATATCAGATGTAAAAGAAGCCTACAGTCAAATTGTGATTTCTTTTCTTAAATGTTCTATTTGTATAATGTAAAAAAATCTATTTCCTTATGTGAACTTCCACAGAATTATAAAATTGTAACTTGTTGTGAGGGGAAAACACATATGGCTACAGAAAAACCACTTTAAGTTTCTCATCATGCAGCCTGTAAACTTCAAACGCTTTAAATGTGCTTCAGTTCTGGATAGAGAGAGAGAAACTGGAGCCAAAGGCCCATGTGTTGAAGAAAAGACAATGAAGCAGATTATGGGTCTGCAAAACCTAATTTCTTTTACAATTCGATTCAACTGCTTTATTAATCACAGAACTGCTCCCACTCGTGCGGTTGGACAGAGGTTTATGCAGAATTCATAGTCATAAAGGACAGCGAGGTGATGAGCACATCTGCCATGTATCATTGATGCTGGGCTCTAAATAGCCCATCACAGAGGTTGAGAGATGTGTCAGAGAAGCTTGCGTTTCAATCAGACAGTTTGAAGATGCTATTTATCTATTAGACTCGGTCCATTCACAAAGTGGAGACAGAAAGAATGGGACAGATAAATGTGCACTGATTGAAATTAAAATGGCTTTTGTATCTGCTCTTTCAATTTGGAATTGGGGTGATTGTTAAAGGATACGCGTGTCTTTTTATTCTTTTCACATAAAAAAAAAACATTGCAAAAAAACAGATGAGATTTAATGCATACTGATTACTCCTGAGACAGAAACAAAGTCAGAACGAGACAGCAACTATTTCAGTCTTAATCCACTATAAATTATGCTTTAAAACAGATGATTATCCCAACACCCTTCTACTTCTATTGTAAGGTACAATATACAGAAGCCATTTTCAGTAGCTCTCCTGTTAAATTTGAATTCTTTTCTATTTTTTTCACCAATTTTTGTTTAACAGAGAGATTTTTTTTCAACATTTCTACACATAATAGTTTTAATAACTAATTTCTTACTATAACTAATAACTAATTTATTTTGCCATGATGACATAACCTAATTTTTTACTAGATATTTTCAAGATACAAGTATTCAGCCCAATGTGCAATTTAGTTCAGTTTTGCCACAAGTTTCAGAACCCTGGTGTCAATTTTCAAAACTCTAGAGACAAAATGCACAACTATTGCCAAAATTGCACATTTTTGCAAAACTCTTAACCCTTTTTTCAAATGGTTGGATACAATACACATAAGTCAAAGACACTTTGTTCATTAAACTAAAATCACCTTTTCAATATAACACACATGAACTTCAAATGGATCCCATTTCAAAATGCAACTCAAACAATACATTTAAATATGACATTTTATTTAATTAACATCATGTTTCAACTGATAGAAGAACTCAAAATGATAACCGTTGCATTAATCTTTATGCATAGCTTTATGGAAACTGATGTACAATATTACAAGTTTAGATGATGAAAGTTTCAGGATAGATCAAATGACATCAGTTACGACAGAAGATGACCCAACTGAAATACATTATCAATGAATTTTATCCTTATTCATCCTTATTTCATTTACTGTGTTTGGTTTCTATGTTCCGTGTACCACTTTTACAGACAGTGTTTTCATATTTGATATTACTGTATGCAAGAAAGCCAAATCATAGCATCACAGAAGACCAATGTCAGGCCTGGATTTACATTGACAGAAGGATCTTTCCAGGATTTTTGACTAATGAAAACACCACTGTGATGTAGAGAAGAACCTGTGACCAAATCCACAAGTGCAATACAGCAATATTTAATGATTGTGTGTGGGAGGACTGAAGCTTTGTTCCTGTAGTATTTGTATGATAAAAGGATTATTTCAATCAATGATCCTGCAAATGCAGGACTTCTTTATAGAAATGAATGCAGCAGAGTTTTGAACACTGGAGAATCTATGTTAAAAGTAGTGACTGCTTAGAGTTTTGTGTCTACAGTTTTGAAAATTGACATCAGGGTTCTGAAATTTGTAACACTGCAATTGTAAAAAACTGAAAAGGCTTAACTAAGTTAATTCTGTTATTAGGCAAGTCATTGTATAATGATGGTTTGTTCTGTACACAATTGAGGGAAAAAAATGCTTAAGGGGGCTAATAATATTGACGTTAAAATGGTTTACAAAAAAATAAAAACTGCTTTTATTCTAGATGAAATAAAACAATTAAGATTTTCTCCAGATGAAAAAGTATTATAGGAAATACTGTCAAAAATACATGCTCTGTTAAACATCATTTAGGAAATATTTGGGAAAAAACAAACAAAACTTAATAATGTTGACTTTAACTGTATAAAATACACTAAATATAAAACATATATATATATATATATATATATATATATATATATATATATATATATATATACATATACATATATATATATATATATATATATATATATATATATATATATATATATATATATATATATATATATATATATATATATATATATATATATGAAAGTAAAATGCAGTCATGGGTATTTGTGGTAAAAAAAAAAAACTGCAGTGATATATAAAATACACTCTATTAAAGCAGCTTTACAGTGATTAACAGAAAACAAGCCAAATAAACAAGCCCATTAGATTACAACTGTAATTCTAATCTCACAACACTACATATGCATCATTTCTTCTGTATAAACTGCAGTAACAGGCAAAGAAATAGCAAGCATTTCTGTCTCTAACTGTGCTTGATTTAGCATGAAACATATCCCCCCAAAATGCTGGTAAACACCAGAAGTATAAATGTTCTTACATAATGGATAGGTCCAACTCTCAAATCTGATTGGATGAGGCTCTGCTTCACGCTGTGACCATGGTAAAATCACTGTAATATATGGCCTCTTGTGGCTTATTGTGTTATTTTACTGCCTGGAGCAAAGAACCACGGCATTTACAGAGCTGAGAGAAATAGTCATGTACGACCATTCATATCACATATTTACCACAATCCAGCAGGGTATGATTGTACTCAATACGTCAAGGTGCCAACAACCGCCCACTTAAACAGGAACCATCTAAGCTGACATACAGCATTTGTGCCACTAACTTCAGTTCGTTATGATTTTTTAAGTCCTTTAGGGAAGGCTTCATCTAAAGTAGCTTATACCACAATAAATCAAAATCATAAAATGCTATTTAAATATTTGCACGGAAGTCTCTGTGAATGGTTAGACAGAAAACACTGTTAGAGAAAATCCATTTAGACTGTGTGAACAGATTTCCCACCAAAAAAAATGTTTGTTGCATTTAAAATGAGCTGAAACAACACAATTCCTGACCTTTTTGAGGAAACAACCTAATTTCTTAATGTTCAATACACTTAAATTTGTCAAAACTAATAAGTTAACCTAATTCGTTCTCAACACAAATCAATTGTGTGGAACCCAGCAGTTTTTACAGGGTACATAGGATGAATTGAAGATTAAATATTTTTAAATACTGGAATAAACCTGCTGATATTCTGTTTATTTGCTATTGTCAATGTTAATGTATAGCTGGAAATGTACAGCTTAAATATTTTTGTCATTTATGTGATGAAGGCAGCATGACAAAATAACAGTGCCACATCTCACCGGAGCTACAGTGTAAGCCAATTCACATATATCCACACTGAAATCCCTTTCAGTGTTTTAAAAGCAGTCTAAAACAGTCAAAACTATAGTTTTGTGGCTTGCAGACAAATACAGAGTACAATCAAAGAAAACAAAGAAAATTTTTAAAGAAAATCAAATGTGTTTGAATTTTAAAAACACAATGCGGCACAATGCAGCACCTTTCAGTCCCCCCCCCCCCCCCCTTCCCCTTTTGAGTTTTTTATTGTTCATGAATTTGTAGTTTATTCCTACATGTCTCAAACAATGTCACAAACCTGACAACATGCTAATGTCACTAACCTGCTTTTGGATTTGGTCCCATACATAGAACTTTTCTCCCTGATAATACAAATAAAAGCTATGTAAAGCAGGTCCATTAGACTAGAGGAGAAATTGGGCCTGTAATAAAATTAATCCTCCAAAACCTGTGATTACATCTGCAATGCAATCTCTCAGATGTATAATATAATATAGCCTACATTGAAATTAAAGACAGTAAATTTGACTCATTTATAAAAATGTTAACTTTAAATTGGTTAAATAGATTAGATTTTAATATTTGTTTACTAATATCAGTAATTAATAATAACAGTCCACAGCCTTCAATCCAAAAGCACTTCAGCCTACATTTTTGTGAAACTGAAAGACTGCAGTATGATGCCAGCAACTTTTGTTCCTTTTCACACTAAGGATATTTACAGGGACATATTATCGATTAATAAAGGATATTTATTATTATTAAAAAAAATACACAAAAACATAACAGTGTCTATAAATTGTAACCTAAATTTTTTGTCTCAACTATGTATCTTCACATGAACAACTTTTCTGGTGAGAACTCTTCAGTTTTCTCAGTAACTCAATTTGTAATGTGTTGCACTTGCGATGTAGAGCACTCAGCACATGTTTTACGCAGCGGATGCCTTTCCAGCCGCAACCCATCTCTGGGAAATATCCATACACACACACTCACTCACACTCATACACTATGGACAATTTAGCCTTCCCAATTCACCTGTAACATGGGTCTTTGGACTGTGGGGGAAACTGAAGCACCCAGAGGAAACCCACGTGAACGCAGAGAGAACATGCAAACTCTACACAGAAACGGCAACTGACCCAGCCGAGGCTCGAACCAGCGACCTTCTTACTGTGAGGCGACAGCACTACCTACTGCACCACTGCGTCGCCCCATATACTATCATGTAGATGTAAAATCATTTGTATGCCACATAGTATATACAGCTTAAATGTCTGTTAAAATAATAATATTTAAATAAAATGCTGTGTATCGGATGCTTTAGTTAACGTAACCTAGATAAATTTGCAGTGCGTCATTTAAAGATTCATATCCATTTAGCGGAAACAAAATTATGTGACCAAACAAAAATAGAACTGTTTTTACAAATGAGATCGGAGAAACACAAAGGGCTCTATTTTCACGATCTAGGCACAAAGTCTAAAGAGCATGGTGCAAAAGCAATAAGGGCGTGTCTGAATCCACTTTTGCTATTTTAAGGATGAAAAAATATGCTCTGTGCCCTGGCACATGGTCTAATAGGGTTGCAATTATACTCTTAATGAGTTATGGGTGTGCTTTTGGCATAACGTGCATTAAACCAATCAGATTCTCATCTCTCATTCCCTTAATTAAAGATTCAGTTGCCTCACGACATGGCGCATTTGCTATTTACATGGCAGACTTTGTAAGTGGAAAAACTGAATGCTTCAGAAAACAGTTAAACAGACCATCTGCAGCGTGAGGATCTTTCTCTTTACTTTTACCCTTTACCTTACTCCTTTACTTTCGTGGATAAGGAAACGGAGTTGTACGCACTCCAATGAAGACATACATAAGCCTACATATTTAATTTCGTTTGATAAGTGCAAAGATTTGTTTTAAAACTATTTCTAAATTCAGTTCTAATTTCCAGCAGGCAAATTAATAAACAATAATAATGAAGTGTGGTCAAAAAGCTGAGTTATATCCAAACACACGTCCTGTTTTTATACTCCATATAGTGACGCATACGTCTTCAAAACCCGACAGGTGGACTTATAATACTGCTAATAATATTAACATTATACAAATGTAAATTGTCATGAATAAACTGAAAAAGCCCCTCGAGATGACACACGGAGGCAGTGGTTTTTATATTTATGTAGAAAATAATAATTTTTGTAACGTTTTAATCCTTATTTTTTTTTACATATGTAAAGATATTTGTAAATTACTGTACATCCTGTGCGTGTTAAGCAATGTGTAAGCATTTGAACCCACATAGGCGCATAACTAACGTGCTCTGCACTGGACTTTATACCTGCTTTTACTGTAGATGGTCAATGGCGCAGTCTATTTCAGTTCTTCAAAATAGCACTGCGACAATGATGCGCCTTAACACACCTCCTTTTCAGACCAGCACACCCATGAGTCCACAAAGTGGTGCAAACGGATTTGCTTTTTAAACAACGTGGCGGAAAACGTGAAAATTAGGGTTGTGCTGGTCTGAAAATAGCAACAAATCACATCAAACAAGTCTTGCGCCAAGGTGGAAAAAGACACTAATGCTACCAAATCACTTTTTTGCAGGTATTACAGACCTCTTTGATTAGCTTGCTCAGGTATGTTTGATTAGATTTGTAGCAAAATTTAGAATGTCGGCCCTCCAGGAGCGAATCTGAAAAGCCCCACAATCCACTATTACACGGCTTAGACCTTACTAATCACACAGTACTGAGGATTACAACCATTCAAATCATTCATGTATCCTATTTGCCTTTCAGTGCCGGCCATTATGTTGTGATTATTAATAGTGTGTTTACAGATAACGAGGCCTATTTTTCATCTCTTTCCCTTCATTTTAAGGAGAGGATGACGGAAATGAAACGAATGGTACTCTTTCTGTTCGTCAGTGCATAAAAATGCTGCTTGTGCTTGGAATTGAAATGGCTGATGAAAGGAGCGGGGGATGGGACACAATGAGGGAGGGAAAGGGAACAGAGGACAGAGGAGGAGGAGGGGGGAGAAGTTGTTTTCTGAACCCAAAGACATGAACCTGGCAACCCCATTATTTAGTGTTTGAATAGAATAGGCACTTCATTGCTTCTCAAATCAACACACACACTGATTAACTCTTGCTGGGAGAAGCGCTGGGGCTGGACGGTACCTTTCAGAGCTATCAGTGCACACAAGTATATACATTTAGGTATTAGCTCTAATATATATTAAATAAAGGAGCAGTACACAGATCCTTGTACATTAATCAATGTATTAACTTACAAATATGATAATGAACAATACAATTTAAGTAATACTATTTGTCAACGTTTCGTAATAAACATGAAATTATTCATTGCCAGCTCATTTTATTTCAGTTCCATTAAATAATATGTACTACCTATTTTCTCAATTTTATGTTTATGTTAATGTAGTTCTGATGTTACATTTATAAAGGGATAATTAACCCAAATTTTATGAGTTTCTTTCCTCTGTTTAACACAAAAGAAGATATTTTGAAGAAAGTCAGAAACCTGTAACCATTAACTTTCATAGTATTTGTCTTTCCAGTTATGGAAGCATTCTTCAAAATATCTTCTTTTGTGTTCAACAAAATAAAGCGACTTAAAAAGGTTTGGAACCACTTTCAGGTGTAAATGTCTTCTGAAATGCATTCAAGGCGGACATATATCTGATGGCTCAAACCACAGGTGTTGGTCTGGGATGCATTCCAGATGAAACTGAAAAGGTCTAAATTGAACCACATATGTAAAATTTACTCCTCCCAATACACATATATATATATATATATATATACATACACATATACACATATATATATATATATATATATATATATACACATACATACATACACATACATACATACATACATACATACATACACACACACACACACACACACACACACACATACACACATACACACATACACACATACATACATACATACATACATACATACATACATACATACATACATACATACATACATACATATATATATATATATATATACATATACATATATACATATATATATATATATATATATATATATATATATATATATACATACATATATACATATATATATATATATATATATATATATATATATATATATATATATATATATATATATATATATACATACAGTGAGAGCATGATCCAGGCTATATAGCCAGACATTTCACAACTGCAACACACAACACTACACAACACTACAGGTGGCAGTTTTGGATGTTTGTTTCATTTTGTTTTATTTTTTATTCTATATTTGACTGGTCATTAACCATTAAGTGATGAACTTAAAATGTTAAATGAATATCAAATTGCAGCATTAATGGCTTTTGTAGGCTTTGTCTCTGTGAATGGAGAGGCAAAACAGTTGAGAAATTTTGCGTTTTGTTAATTTACAAAGGCGCAGGGTTTTTCTATTTTGGGGGAGAGTAGGTTATATGTTACAGGTCTATGTAACATACATAAATTAATGTTTACCCTACAGTTTTGAATGACCCCATGTAAATTAATGTTTACTCTTTACAGTTTTAAATGATGTCTTGAATGTATCTGTATGTCAAAAACAAATGTTTAATTTAGTCTATATTGACAGTAATCACGAATTGGATATGCTAAAATTGACCGTAGTGAGTGAGTGAGTGAGTGAGTGTGTGTGTGTGTGTGTGTGTGTGTGTGTGTGTGTGTGTGTGTGTGTGTGTGTGTGTGTGTGTGTGTGTGTGTGTGTGTGTGTGTGTGTGTGTGTGTGTGTGTGAATGAGTGTGTATGGATGTTTCACGGTGATTGGTTGCAGCTAGAAGGACATCCGCTGCGTAAAACATATGCTGGATAAGTTGGCGGTTCATTCCGCTGTGGCAACCCTAGATTAATGAAGGGACTAAGCCGAAAAGAAAATGAATGAATGAATGAATGACAGTAAAACGCAGAGCCAGCCATGTGTACTTGCGCTGATGTTTTAACAGAAGTGAAGTACAAAGTCTCCTGTGGTTTACTATATAGTACCTGTAGTTTACTCTAAAAGTGCTGTCATCGTTTACCCAACCTTTACTTGTTCCAAATCTTTGAGTTTCTTTCCTCTGTTTAACACAAAAGAAGATATTTTGAAGAAGGGTTAGGGTTGTTAACTTTCATAGTATTTGTCTTTTCTGCTATGGAAGCATTCTTCATTCTTCAAAATATTTTCTTTTGTGTTCAACAAAAAGCGACTCAAAAATGTTTGGAACCACTTGAAAGTGAGTATATAAAAGAGTAAATTTGTGGGCAAACTATTCTTTGACTGTTCAAAATAACATTTACTAAGATTAGTAAACATTGATGTAGTATTTTACATTTTAACCATTGTTATGAAACAATGTAACAAAAATTATGACCATATTTACTCCTATTAAATAATAATAATAAACACTGTTTTCCCAATTTGTGAAGCTTTCCTCAAGTTATTCAATATAGGAAACAAGTAAGTACTTTTTGTTTTTTGCTTGCCAGACATCTGTGGTGTATTTATTGCTTTATTCGATGTTTGACAATCTCAACCAGAACACAAAGACTGGGTGGGCAAAGACTATAGAATACACAAGACATGTCACTCGTATAGTTTGAGTGGGTAAAAGTGTAACGGTCAATATGGCGAATGAAGCCCCGCCTACTAGTATAGGAGCCAATCGTCGATATCGCTATAGACTGACATTTCGCCGGGGGCGAAGCTCGGACCAGATGTGCGCTTTTATTGCAGTTTGGTGGTCAACAAAAGCACTGCAACCTCAGTGAATATTTGCTTCACAGAGATAAGAAATATGTCCAAATAAAGTTTGAAATCTGTACTTTTAAATGAACCAATTGCACTTGAAAACAAAAGTTTTTTGGTTTTGAAATCTGTATGAAATGAATGCATGGTACAGTCCATCCTGTCAAACACACATGCTGTTAACAGCAGCTACTCAAACGCCACAAACTTGTAAACAAAGAGCCGCTGTCATTTCTAGAGGAGAATCACCATCAAGACCAAGTTGTGGATTACTTCAGCAGAGCGGGGCGATCAGACGATCATTATCCAGAGGATGAAAATGTGTAGAATGCCCATAAATGAGGTTGGTGTCATAATCTCCTTCCTTACGAGTGCGCATGCACATAAGCTTGGGCAACCTGGTGTTGATTCAAACGTTTAGAAATGAAACTTATGAGACGGTTGTTGTTTAACCTTGTTTAACCTTTTTTGGAAACAGTTTTGAAGAATTTGATGTCTCCCCATTCAGACAGAATGCCCGAGCATACTGCCCGAGAGGCATTTCAAAGATGACCACCGAGTCAAATGACTTGCCTTAAAGGGACTTTGGGGTGGACAGTGTAGCTCCTCCCTTTTTTTAAAACAGCCAATAGGGTTTTGTATATCACAGCTCTGCCAGTGAGAGTAGTTGAGCTAAAGCGCATCAAATGAGAAGTAAATGTAAAGCGTCTTGAAGGGGGCGGGGCACGTTAGATACTAAAGAGCATTTGATTGGTTAAGATTTGATGAGAAACTGTAGAATGCGGTGACGTGAAAAAAAAAAAAAAACATTGCTCCATTTAGGCTGAAGTGACAAACTACAAGCATTACATGTTTATAATAGTTTTATATACTCCAAACGTGAATTTTCACACTGTTTTGGAACACACTAGCTTATAAATATCTTAAAAACTAACAATACTGATACTAACACCCAAAAATGTATTTTAATTTCATGGGACCTTTAACATTGAGATCAGAATAGCTACAATATACATAAATTGCATACACCACGGACATGCGCTTATAGGTGCGAACAGCTCACTTTACAGACTCATTGTTTAAGCTATTCTTATACACTATAGTTCTTTGGTTTGACTGCATAATAGTAACACTGTGTCATTTTTTATAAAAGTACTCTGCATAAATCCACTGCTGATCATTCTTCCTTTAAGTGACTTTCATAAAAACAACAGCTTAATGAGGAGAGAGAGTCAAAGAGAGACCAAAAAATGCAGCAGGTCTGTTTGTGTAGTTAGCACACGTCGGCACCAGGGAGCCATGTAAATGCTGCTAACTATTTCAGAGAATAAGCATCAATCACGATGGCTATGACAGACTCTTTTGTTTGGTACACAAGACAAACACAGCTGCTAACAGACCCAGATACTCTCCACTCCTTTATCTCAACAACACACCTGTCTTCATGTACTCATGCATCGCTCAGCTACTGTTACATTAACAGCACTCAGTTTAACTCAACTTCTCCATTATGGACAAACAGTCGTATGCTTTATCTCCATAGCAGACGTGGGCTTTATTAAACCTTGTTTATAGTGAAGCACAGTTGCCAAAACCGCACAGTTACTGCCTTTATTGTGTGTAAAACTCTCTTTTGTTTAGTTTTTTTTTTCTTTCTTTGTGTCTTAACATTAGTTTTAGAATAAAATGCACAATATCATTATCAATAACAGCAGTTTTCATTTGGTTAAATGTATTTTTTCAAACAATTGCATTATTAACACATTCTTAACATATTGGTTGACTTTATTTAAAAATGTTATAAACTTCGACAATAGCAAGACACCTTATGGATTTCGGACATGATATTAAACAACTAGAATGTATAGAAATTGAGGAAGTATTTGATTTACATAGAGGAGGTAACCTGAATAAAAAACGATTACAAAGAGAAGCGTTCTGGATTTATAAATTAAAATCACGTACACCAAGAGGAATAAATGAGGAATTGGATCTTTCTGTGGTATTTTAATGTTTTATTGTTTATCTATGATATTGTGAATCATGGCTTTTGAGTATATAACAAAACAAATAATATGATGAAAATGTATTTTTAATGTTTTGGGCTGTCGAAATTTCATTGTATTGACGGAGATATGAATAAGTGAATGATTGAATAAGATATGAATAAGTGAATCATTATCATGTACAATGGTAAAGGTGAAGGAAATATTTCTTACATACAGTATATTGAAACGAAAAACTGTTGAGTATAACTAATGACGTAATGTGATTGACTGTGGGATAAAAGGGTGGAGCGTGAAGATTGTGTCACACACTGATTGTACCAAAACGTTTGTGTTTTGTATCTCCCAAGAATGTAAAATAAAGCTAATTAAAGGGATTATTTAATGAGTGCGAATCATGACCTTCTGAAAGGGTTATAAACAAATGGAAAATTTCACACAGAACTAACAATACACATTAGACTGTTTTTCTTTTTTTCTAAAAATCATGGTTAGCATTAGGAACACTACACTGTAAAACCCAAAAAGTTAAGGTAACTCAAATTGTTTAAGGAAATTGATTGTAACGAACCATTTAAGTTCAAATACTAATCCTAATGAGTATTCTGAACTTAATCCATTCGAGTAAATGAAGCAATTTGAGCACAGTAAAACCCAATAAATTAATAGAACTCAAACCAACTGAGTACTATAAAACTCAATAAGTTATAGCAACTCAAACTCTTTGAGATAACTAATTGACACAAACCATTTGAGTAAAACAAAAAACTACTCTATATGAGTACTGTGAACTTAATCCATTTATGTTGAAGTAATGAGGTATGTATACCTTTAACAGAGTTCAAAACTCTTTTAAAATGAGTAGAATTAACTTTCAGTTAATTTTGAGTTAACTACACTCATTTCATTTGATAAAGTTGGCTGTTGAGTTTGACAGGAAATGAATAGAAAAGGTTAGGTACTTTGCATAAATTATAATACTAATGTTTACCCAATACTTCATGTCAAATTAAATGTCTGTGGTGAAAAATTCTGAGCACTTTGTTAGGAAAAAAATATTCAAATCTTCTCTTTGTTTGTTTTGTTACTGGTGGCCATCAATTGTGCAGCTGGTGGAGGAAAGGAACAAAAAGCAGTTGATATAATCTAAATCCTTAGTCATAAAAACATCAACAAAATCCATATTTCTGCTGATCTCATTATATGTTTGCATATATGTATGAATGTATGAAAATGCTTGTTATTTCAACTCAATTCTGAGTGTAATACAGACTATACCAACTGCTGGGTTATTTATTTTTTTTGTTAAATCAATAGGACCAAATTTAACCCAATGTTTGAGTTAGTCCATATTTTACCAAATTTAGGTTTAATATGCATGTATGTTTGTATGCATGAATGTATGTATGTATGACAATGCTGAGTTATTTCAACTTAATTCTGAGTGTAATACAGACTACACTAACTGCTGGGTCAATTTTTTTTAATTAAATCAGAAGGACTAAATTTAACCCCATATTTGAGTTAATTCGTATTTTACCCAATTTGGGTTTAATATGTATGTATGTATGTATGTATGTATGTATGTATGTATGTATGTATGTATGTATGTATGTATTTCCCAGAGATGGGTTGCAGCTGGAGGAGCATCCGCTGCGTAAAACAGATGTTGGATAAGTTAGCGGTTCATTCCGCTGTGGCGACCCCAGATTAATAAAGGGACTAAGCCAACAAGAAAATGAATTTATGTATGTATGTATGTATGTATGTATGTATGTATGTATGCATGTAGGTAGGTAGGTAGGTAGGTAGGTATGTTTGTAGGTATGTATGTATGTATGCATGCATGCATTTATTTATTTATTTATTTGTTTATTTATTTATTACTTGAAATAGTGATGTAACTAATAACACATTTTTTCAAATGGTAGACATTTTACATAAGGAGTTCAAAATGACAACCTTTTGGAAAGTTTCAATGTCAGTGAGAGTTAGTGCATCTTTATTTATAGGAGTTTGGAAAGAAAGTAAAGAGTTCAGCATTGTGTGAAGCCTCTCATCGAGTTTATTTGTTGTTGTTTTCGCAGTAGTTTCAGTGTAACTCAGGCAGATTTCTCTTATCCCCTCTTAGTCCCTCTCCTCTGAAAGTACAAAACCTTGCAAAGTGCTGTTCTAACATCTCCCTCATATCTATTGTTCTTACACTTTATATTTCTTCACTTAAATACTGTACATTTGTGCACATTATGCGCAACACACACAAATACCGTTTTAAATAAGAACAACAAAAAGCCACTCAATTTCATCTTGGTTGCATTATTCTGAAACGCATACACGATTTGAGTCAGTGACTCAATCTATTTGCATGAAATATCAGTGGTAAGGTCATGGCAGCTCACAGAAAGACAGACATAATCCTCAAAAGCTCTTTTTCATACTCCCTCTCTCTCCCCCTCACTGAACTTTCTTTCTCTTCTTTTCCCCAGAGTCTCTTTGTTTGATATTGTGTGTGTGTGTATGTGTGTGTGTGTGTGTAATAGTTTGTATAGATGCTTATATGTTCTAGTTTGCCCACAGTCAACTTCAGCAAAGCTTTTAGCAGAGGAACAGCACATGAATACAATGTCATAGTGTCTACATCAAAATGTTCTTTTGCTTTATAAATATCATTTAAGATGTTTGAACCGTAAGGTAAGTCCACCCTTTCAATCCTATCATTCTCTAGAGGCCTCGGTTCTTAAAAGAACGACTTTTCTTATAGTGTAAAATAACACTTCAATAATTTTAAGGAACTTTCTGTTTCTGTTAAAAAAGCCTACAGTAAATCCGCCATGAAATGGATATTTGCTATTTTATGTGCCCTGTAAAAGCCAAAAAGTTAAGGTAACTCAAACCATTTGGGGAAACCGATTACAACAAAACATTTAAGCTCAAAAACTAACCCAAATGAGTACTGTGAAGTTTAATCCATTTGAGTAAATGAAGCAATTTGAGCACAGTAAAACCCAATTAATGAAGAGAACTCAAACCAACTGAGTACTGTAAAACCCAATAAGTTAAGGCAACTCAAACTGTTTGAGGAAACCGATTGCAGCAAATCATTTAAGTTAAAAACTAATCTATATGAGTACTGTGAACTTACTCCATTTAAGTTGAAGTAATGAGGTATTCAATTAACTCATTACCTTCAACACTGAGTTCAAAACTTCTTTCAAATGAGTAGAATTAACTTTCAGTAAATTGAGTTAACTACACTCATTTCATTTGATAAAGTTGACTGTTGGGTTTTACAGTGTGTATTTCTTCTTTCTTATATAATTTCTGATTAAATGCAATCCAGCTTCCTATGTTTATTGGCCTGTGATGCACAACAGAAAGCAAATGTGGTACATAAATATCCACTCATATTCAATTATTCTGACCAAACTAGATTTGAAAAAATAATGTCCCTTAGACTACGGTTGTTGCTAGATCAGATCCGGTTGCAGCTAGAAGGTAACGAGAATTATTTATATTAAATATTAAATGTCCCATTAGTTGTATTTTATTAACGTCTACCCCTACCCCAACCATCACAGTACTGTAAAAATATTAATTATTGTTATACAGTGTGGGAAAAATGACGCAATATTAATGTGCAAATTCGCAGCTGTATCCTTTCTATAGCTCAGACTACCAGAGTGCTTCATATGGATGTTTACTTATTCGAATCAAAATGAGATATACGTAAATAAGATGAGAATCTGTGCCAGATAAATAATTACTTCTTTACAAGCTCAAATTCCCCTACAACATTTGAATTGAAAAAAAAACCCATAAATCTTATGATAATTAGATTATAATAATCTTATAATAGTCGGAGACGCAGCGGCGCAGTAGGTAGTACTGTCGCCTCACAGCAAGAAAGTTGCTGGTTCGAGTCTCGGCTGGGTCAGTTGGCGATTCTGTGTGGAGTTTGCATGTTCTCCCTGCGTTTGCGTGGGTCTCCTCCGGGTGCTCCGGCTTCCCCCAAAGATATGTGGTATGCAGGTGAATTGGGAAGGCTAAATTGTCTGTAGTGTATGAGTGTGAGTGAGTGTGTATGGATGTTTCCCAGAGATGGGTTGCGGCTGGAAGGGCATCCGCTGCGTAAAACATGTGCTGGATAAGTTGCCGGTTCATTCCGCTGTGGCGACCCCGAATTAATAAAGGGACTAAGCCGAAAAGAAAATTAATAAATGAATAATCCTATAATATTCTTTAACGTTTACCTTGTCATCACCCGTATGCAGCTAAGGGCAATCATAATATTACAGTATAATATATCGTATTGTTGAAGAAATGGATGTTGTCTTACCATACCAACTATAAGATCATAATAGATTAATTCAATTCATTACAGTATAGTTCAAAAATACTATAGTATTTGCTATAAATTACTGTAGTTTTGCTTCATGTGGGAGTAGCGCCCAAAATATTAGATCACTAGTATTTTCAACTGGTAAAATGATCAGGTCAGTTGTTTCTATCTTGTAGTATTTCATATCAGTTTACATTACACTTTGTTATTAATTGTAATAATGCAGTGCGATTTTTGTTTGCAAAAGGAGTTTCACCGCAGCCGATCCTCCATCCAGAGATCGGATAATTCAGAAGACCATCTCCAAGACACTCCAAGAAACCTGCCTGTAAAGCTTCTGAGTATCCTTATATGCTTTATTTATAATTCAACTAATTTATGGAAGTTTAAAATCGACAGATGAACAAGTTAACAGCTCAGTCTACTAAAATAGAAAGACGAAGAGGACTGATAAATTATCTTTGTTTTTGTCAGACTGGCATGCAGCTTGTGGAGAAAAGGGAAACATCCCCCCTCACTTACGTTACCTTTTTCTCCACATGCTGCGCACACTAGTCTGACAAAAACAAACATATAACTTACAGTAATTTATCAGCTCTCACCTTTCTATTTTAATAAACTGAAAACTTGTTCATCTGCCGCATTTAAACTTTTGTAATGTTAATACTTGATTTAATACACTTGAGAAGAACAGGATCACTAGAGATTGATGACCTTCCGAAAGGAAGGGGGTGGCGGTGGGCATAGCTAGTTAGACAGACAGATAGAAAGAAATATCCCTGTTTATAAAGTGGAATAAATCTCTTTTTTAATCTAGCAAAGTCTGTTTTCTTCTTTATTTTGTCATTATGTTGTGGTGGTGCATTTGGCTTCTAATGGGAGACCAGTGTTATTTGCTTACCATTACAGCACACTTTATTTACGTTTTTCCATACCATACTAATCTATTGTTTAGCTCAGCAAACAGCACTGTGTTGGATATGTGGTAAGTTCCATTGCAAAACTTATGAAAACTCAGTTTGTCTTAATAGTAACAACAGCTTGAACACTACACTCTTACTGTTATTACTTTAACCTTGGTATTCTGTTATTTTTTTGCTGACTTCCAGGACGGATTAAAACAAATTGACCCTAATAGACTTCAATGCATTTGACCAAAAATCACTCAATGAAAAACACTAAAATCGAATCTAGCAATATTTTTTAAATATAAAAACACCTTATCAAAAATGACAAAAACAACAACAAAACAACAAAATTCTGAACATATGAATAACTGTTTTTTTATTTTACAATAGTTACGACACAGCGGTGTCCGTCACGTTTTTGGGTCACCTTGAAACATTTCCGTTGTGTTGTGAGCAAATGCTGCACGTTTTTGTAAATTGTTTGCATGGTGAGAAAACGCAGTGCATTTTATTAATGTGTATGTGTTGTGAGGATTTGCAGCAGGTGTTTTTTAATGTTTATACAACAGTTTTGTCTGGTTCTTCTACATTTGACTGGCTGATAGTCGTGCGATATTTTGTAATATCAGAACTGGTACAGCCTCCTCACCCTTCTGTAATACCCTGCGCATATAGAGTGACAGAAGATAGTTTGTTTCTAATGAGTCTCTTCATACTGAGTTTAGCGGTTTTCCTTATCACAAACACAACAGTAATCTGGTAGTGATTGCGATACTTTGCCTTTTTCGGGGTTAATTACTGTGATCTCTGCTGCTCATGTGATATTGCTCATTTGTGTTGTGGTAATATGCAGTGCATTTGATTAATTTGTTTGCGCTGTGTGAAAATGCATATATATATATATATATATATATATATATATATATATATATATATATATATATATATATATATATATATATATATATACATATATATTTTGGAATCCTAATTGAGAGGTAACATTGCAATTCTGATCGAGTCTGAAACCACGTGATCAGGCCTGATTTCCATCACGTGATTGGATCTAGACATCCCTAGTATATAGTCCAAGAAATCAGTCCTGATCAGCTTCACCTGTGTGTGTAATCAAAAGGTGACCTGAATCTGGTGTCTGACTGCGAGGCACGATGGGACATGTAGTTTGGGTGAATGACAGCAAGTGTTCTCAGCTATCTGTGAGGGCTACATTGCTGGTGAGCATAACACTTTGATAGAAGATTTCCAAAACAAACATTTATTGTAATTGTTCCCATGAAGAATACACTGTAACATATGAAGGGTTCCACAAAATTCCTTCATGCTGTCACAACACAAATCAATTAAGTTAACTTGATAGTTTTTACAAATTTAAGTGGATTGAACATAAAACAATTAAGTTGTCCCAATAAACCTAAGAATTGTGTAGCTTCAACTAATTTTAAATAAGCAGTTTGAACATGCTGCAAAAGTCATTTTTTAGTGTAAAAAACAAAATAAAAATGAAGAATCAAAATGAAGAAAAAATAGGGCAATACACAAAAAACAACACTATATAAGCTTGTCATATACAGTATGTAGGTGGTCTTGTCCATTTCATATATATAATCTGAAAAAAAAGAAGAGTTTATATGTTTCCAGTACTGAGTTGCGGCTGGAAGGACATTCACTGTTTAAAACTTATGCTGGAATAGTTGGTGGTCCATTACACTGTGGCGACCCCTGATAAATAAAGGACTAAGCCGAAGGAATATGAACGAATGAGTTTATGACCAGGACTTCAAGGCAACATAAAATAAAAAAAATTAAATCAGCGCTAGTTTAAGGACATTTAAATTGTGAATCTTTGTTTGAAACTGTAAACGAGTTACAAATAAAGTAACTTTTTTTTTTACTTCACTTCAAACATCAAGCCATTTTATACAAAAGCTGTAATTCTAGTGCTGCTGCTTTTATCATTATGCTCTCGAAAGCAAGAACATGTATCCCTGTTTGTTTCATTGTCTCCGGTCAATAGTTTTGTATGGTTTTATGTTTGTCTTTTCTTCATTTCGGTCTCACTCCACCCTCCTTCACCCCTCCTCCAGGGCAATAGTAGTGCTTCAAGCTTGAAACTCAATTTCTCAGCCTTTGAATGGACAGCAATTGCAGTGAGCTAACTCAATTGTTGAGATATAGCAGCACTGGCCCTTCAATAGATTGGGGCCTCAGCTCTAATACTACATCTCTCATGAAACAGGCAAACACATTGCTATTCCATTTCAACCACTGCACTTACAAATTGAAGTCTTCAAATGCAGGCTATGCTCAGCATTGTAGAGGAAACAGAACAAATCCCATGAATATATTTAGCAGCAATTTATTTATTTATGTTACAGTAGTGTGCGAAATCAAATGTTTTTTTTTTATTTATTTATTTTTGTTTTGTTTTGTCCATAACATGCTGTGTAAAAGATTGTTTTTGTGTGTGTCCCAAAGTAAAACACCCACTGGCAGCAAGTCTCCTGAAATAACTTCTCTTTTAACTCAAAGATGACTGCTAAAAAGGTTTACATTGTTTGCCTTGAATTTAATCAACTTAATTAGAACTTAAAGGGCACCTATGATGAAAATCAACTTTTGGAAGCTGTTTGAACCATAGACTGTAAAAGACATGGATATATTTATCCGTGGCGTCACCCATATGTTTCTGAAAAGCGCAAATGAAGCTACAAGTAGGCATGGCCAACCGTCGCTATTTTGTTCGTGCATCATCGCACCAACCAGGGGATACCAAACAAGGGCAAAGAGCCGTGAGTGGATCTACAGATGCCTGCTAGCATTTTGCTTAGACGGGCATTTCTTTGGGAGAAACACTTAATACTTCATTACCTGCGACTCATTTGTGTTCTGACTACATGTGCTTGGTTATACTTGGTATACTCTATCAATAATGTTTAGTTTTTAAAAAACACTGTTGTACTACATTGAGCCAATAAGCATTGTTTTTATGATGTTTGTCTACAGGTGGAAAACGTAAACTACTTCCAAACACTTCAAATACAGTCTGTGTTGAAAATACAAGGCTATTTATGAAATCAGGCATAACACTGTATGACAAAATGACTGTTCTATAGCCTACAGCTAATCAATTTGTCAGATTCTGGAGTGAATTACAGGTCTAAAGAAAACTATAAATAATAAATGATCTTAAGTAAAACAAATACATTTATCGATATCGTATATAAGTATACAATTTGACTCACCTGGGAAATGGAGCCAACTTGAATTATTTGTGAACACAATTAAGTGCACACAGCATGTGATATTATCTGATCATTGTAAGAAATAATTCCTAAAAGGCAATTGACTGCATAAAGCCACATAAAAGAAAACAAAAAAAAGCTGCTAATCAGTTGGAATAACATGACTGCAAACAGCAAGACCTAGCTGTCACTCAAGAGGCCATGCCTTTAATTATGCAGACATAATATAACTTAATAAAACGAAATGGATGAGATTTAAGAAAAATTGACCCCCCCCCCCCCCCCCCAAAGTCGTCATGAAGGGTAATGTAAGTTATATGAACCAAAACCATATTTTGTACCAGGCTGTAAACATGTTTTTATTAGCTGTAAAATTGGACAATTTAGCATTGCAGTCAGTGAACATCTGGACTTCGTGGAGCCAGCCCCCAAAGGCGAGTCTATGAATTGCAGTTTCATTTACTTCTGTATTGGCTTCACAAGGGAGAGCAGAAGGTTGCTGCTTGGTTTGAACAGAACTGTGTGTAGGTATAGTATGTCCACAGTCATATTGGAGTGATTAGGGTTCAACAAAACAAGTCTCTTTTT
The DNA here is from genome assembly GCF_903798145.1 of Danio aesculapii. Taxonomy (NCBI): domain Eukaryota; kingdom Metazoa; phylum Chordata; class Actinopteri; order Cypriniformes; family Danionidae; genus Danio; species Danio aesculapii. The sequence continues at coordinate 35,528,114 of NC_079441.1, read as the reverse complement.
TTAAATTTACTGAAGTTAAAATAGGTGATTAGCTGCACTGCAATAATTAATTTTGCAAGTTTAAAACATTTTTAAAACAGAGCATGTTTGTAATAGAGTAAAATCGCTATGTAATTCTTAACCTCCACAATTACCACGGCCACATGGTGTCAGTAAACACTACAAACGACATTTGTGTGTGACTTATCATTTTAGAAAAGCTTTAATAGACCACCACATATACATCAAATAAACTTACTTGGTATTTTTGACTAGTGACCATATTTCAGCTTCATCCTTGTCTGTCTCTGTCGCTGACGGCTGTGTATTTGACATAATGCATGATGAGAAGCAGACACACATGTCGGAGCGGTGGGTGGGAGAAGCAGCTCATTTGCATTTAAAGCCACAGGCTACAAAAACAGCTACATAATCCTCAGACACCAAAATGGGCAGATTGTACATTATTTAATAAATAATCTGATGTGTATTTTAAGCAGAAATTTTACAGACACATTCTGGAGACACCAAAGTCTTATCTTACATCGTAAAATAGGTGCCCTTTAATAATTTCAAACATTGAATTTTTTTAAGTTCAAATTTAAGTTATAAGCTCAAGTATATTATAAGTTCAAGTAGAAGATGAATGAATTTACAATGAACTGTCATGGGCACTTTAGACCTTGCACTTAGATCATTAAAATAGAGCCCTGCTGTGTTTAAGTCTTAATAAAAAGGAAGACAGATTTTTTCTCTCTTATTATGAGGGACAACCAACTGAAATAAAAGACCAATGTGAAGTCTGTCATTTCATTGAAAAAGTGAGCTATGAAAAGGTCAAAACTAATTAAACATACTTTTACATTTGCATGGAATAATATTTCTTTATAAGAATCTTTGAATGTTGGTTTCATACCAAACTACAGTACTGGGAGAAATACTGTTTTAATACTTATAACTGCAGATATTTACAAAGAGTGAACTTTTGAGAAAACAATTATCCCTGAGAATATTTAAACAATAATATATCAATATCTAATTATCATGAATTTTGTATTAATGTCTGTATTAATAGTCCTGTAATGTATTTATACATTTGTTGGAAAGTATAACAATCGGAGTTGAGGATCTAAACACAGTTTACTAATAGCTTCAAGAGTTCACACTTAGCTGATGCTTGATTATAAGCTTTTTTGGCATGCTGTCCCGGGAGAGACCGATGAGCTCATAAGATCCTCGAGCCCGGGGCTCCCTCCCGTTTGCATGGTGAGAGGGGAGTTTGAGCACAGGTAGATCGAGAACTCCCCTGCTGTTGTAGCTAATGAACAGATAGTGATTGCTCTTAATAGATAACTTCTTACTAGGAGCATGTCTATAGTGCTGATTTGAATTAGTCAGTTAACTTAAGTTGCATGTTTTTGGATGGTGGGAGGAAACCGGGGAACCCCACGTGAGCACGGGGAGAATGTGTAAACTCCACACAGAAACGTTGGCTGGCTTAGTAAGGACTAGAACCAGTGACATTCTTGCTGTGAGGCAACAGTGCTAACCACTGGGTCACCGTGCCACCCATCTAGGAAAGGAGGAGGAGTAGGGGTGGAAGGGGGGATACTTCAAAACGAAGATGGCTGTCATATGGAACTTAGGGTATTTAAAGTGGCTTAGGAACTGTCTGATTGGTGAATCATAAATTGAATAATGCAGGGCCAGCTGCAAGCAATCATAAGCACGTGATCCTCTCGAAATTAGTTTATAAATAAACTTCACTTAGTCAGGCAGGCACTGGTCAAACAGGAACAGACAGAAGCATGCAGGTTATCCAAAAGAGTTGTTGGGTTACAGACAAAGTGATCTTTTCAGGCGGCAAACAACATAAAACAATTAACAAGGCAGGGGTCAGAAAACAGGGCAAGGCAAGACAATATAATGCTTCGTAATGCTAAAAGAAATAAACAAGACTCAGCAAAGTGTGTGAGAATGTGAGGTGTATAAATAGTCCAAGTAATGAGTCAATCATCAGCTTCAGGTGTGTGTGTGTGTGTGTGTGTGTGTGTGTGTGTGTGTGTGTGTGTGTGTGTGTGTGTGTCTGAATGATTGTCAGCTGTAGCAGGAGTGATGAGTGCAAAGACTTCTGGGAGTTGTAGTTCATATTGTGGTTGAATTGTAGTCCAGGTTATAATGCATGTTTTCCAATGATCTGCAAAGCCTAGCTCGCTAACGATCATGACAAAGTATGTGAAATTTCTGACACATAAATAAATAAATAATTAAATAAATAAATAAATAAAGATAATACACCAAGTACTTAATGCAACTACTCTGTTTGCTAAAAACAATGAGAAAGTAAATAAATGATTACAAATCTCAAAAGAAAGCTTCAGCGCACCAGCAAGACGAAACTGAATCTCAGTGTTGGTTGTCCTGACAGGCTGAATCATGGTTCTCCCTGAATGTGAGAAGACAGACCATAAGTTAGAGGAGACTGGCTGTTGTGCTGGCTTGTTATTCTCTCAAAGAGTCAGCTGTGCCAAGAGAAAACAACATCTCAAACTTAATTACCTCTCAGGTCTCTACATCATGCTAGGGGTTCAATGTAGATAGATGTCAGGAGAATGCAGCAATTATATATGCGTGCATGTGAGAAACGCGAAACAAACCTAAATAGCATCTAACATCTACATCAGATCGTCACATTAGCCTACAGGCACCCCCAGTGTTAACATTTAACATGTAATTATGTTTTATTGAACAACATCTCTGTACTTTCACTCATCTGCTCACATTAATAAATAGCCAAGAGCCTTTATCTTATGAACCCAGAACAGTTACCCTGCCATAGGGACTGTACACTGAAAAGTAACGGCATGTTTACCTGCTATCCTGACAGTAATCCTTCAGTTTTATGCAGTAAATGGCTGTAGTGTTTTCTGCTTTATTGAGTATTACTTTTGTTTTATGGCGCAATTACAGCTCTGTGGCCTATATTGAGTGAGTTAGCTTGCTGCTCTGGTGCGTACACTTTGAAATGAGCATTTTGGGTCATTTGATGATGGCACCTGATGCCACAAGGAGATTCTTTTCTCAATACAGAGCTGTCAACTATGCTTGATGGGCTTTGTGGTAAATGACAGTGAAATTTAACCAGTGGCAGTAAAAAAAGAAAGAAAAAACGACCAAGTGTTCTATAGGAGAGAAAATAATTCCACATTCTCCAGCTCTAATCACCATCATAAATATAGCATTTATATGATTCATGCACACACTGTATGGAAGATTACAAGCCTAATTAGATCATGAGAGCCAGCCAAAATATGTCATCAATTACACACAGCTGTGCGTTAGTGCATGAGCTGTAGAGATGGAGGAAGAGAGAGAGAGAGAAAGAGAGAAGAACACAAATTTACAGATCTGCAAGTGCCAGTCATGGAGTGATTCTCCACTGGAGACAACACAGACAACAACATACTTACCATTTGGTCCAGAATGACAGATAACTTTATTCATTTATTTCCTTAGACTTAGTCCCTTATTTATCAGGAGTCGCCACAGCGGAATGAATCGGCAACTATTCCAGCATATGTTTTAAGCAGCAGATGCCCTTTCAGCTGCAACTTATTCTTGGGAAAGACCAGCCTGATCTCACGAGAAAACGTAAGTATTTTATGGTTTGTCAGTTTAGTGGCTTATTCGTACGAATCCTTACGAGTTCAGTCGTAGGAAATTGTACAATTTTAAAAAGGAGGCGTGGCACCTAACCCCACCCCTAAACCCAACTGTCATTGGGGGATGAGCAAATCGTACTAAATTGTAAAAATTAGATCGTACAAATTCATACGAATTAGCCACTAAATCAAAAAGTTACAAATTGCTGTGAGATTGTGTTGGAAAGACTGACACACTCTCACATTCACACACTACTGCCAATTTAGTTTATCCAATTCACTTATAGCACATCTTTGGATGGGGACCTGGGGGAAAACCATACGAACATGAGGATAACATGCAAACTCCACAGAGAAATGCCAACTGGCTGAGCCAGGAATCAAACCAGCGATTTTCTTGCTGTGAGGTGACAGTGCTAACCACTGAGCCACCGTGCTGCCCCCCATAACTTTACCCTAGTCTAAAATCAATTTAGTATCCTTCCATTAATGATATAGGAGTGGTGGAATTCATTGACTTACTGAAAACCCTCTACTCTCATGGGCAGTTCCATGCTCAATTTCTCTGTACGAGAAGTATAAGGTAGACATATTTACCCAACAAACCACTGATTGACTGTCAAGGTGTTGAATACAACGGGCAGAGCCCCCAAATTCACCTGCAGATAGAAGTAGTGGGGTCTATTTCAGACATAATTAACCTAAAACTTTTCGCAACCACATTTTTATGCCCTTTGCAATGTCTGGTTTAAGGCTGCTGGTTCTGCACAATCAATGTCTATCCTGAGACTGCTGGTCTATACCACTGGTTATGCAGAACCAACATTTGTGGTTGGTTGCATAAACATAGCTATGCTAAAGACCAATTTATACTTCTGTGCTGAGTGCATGTAGTAAGTGCAATGTGGCCTTCGTACAGTCACAAACCCTTCGCCATACCTTGATGCAAACCCTGATGTCCTCCTCTCAAAAAACATTTACCTACATGTCACAATGATGCAGAGTGAAAGTTCTGTGATTGGTTACAGATATTATATGCTTACAATTATTTAATCCCAAGGAGGAGCACCAGATGCATACAGTACTTTTGCTTTGTGTCATTTTAGGATTAAAGTGGTTGAATGTTAGGTGGTTCCTGTGTTTTTCTTCACACAGTGAGAGTGAGTTTGAACTACTGTTACAGTAGCATCACACGCATTTCTAACGAAATCTCAAAACACCAGCAAAGAAACTCAACACAGCAGAGCATAGAAACCTCACTGTCTATTAGCATTTCTGAAACATTATAGCAGAACAACACAGACAGAATGCATACAAGTACAAATGCTCAGAACGGCATCAGCTATTTGCAGGGGATGCACCATGGGGTATGTTGATCACTCAATCCTGAAGTATAAATTGGATTTGGACTATAAAATTACTTGGGCTTTGCTAATAGTTTCACCAACTAACAGTTACAGTAAACAATGGGTAATCTGTCTTATTTTTCAGAGAGTAAAGTTAGCCCAATCTACCATTTGGCAACTACATTAAAACGTTTTCATGTATTTTTATAATCTTTATTTTATTTTTTTTGTATATATATATTTTTTTTTTCCTTTCAATGAATATACATTATATGACTTTCTAAGATTTCTGTTATCTCTTAATGCAACTGGCCACTGGTCTGAAACTTCTGGTTGTGCAGAACCAGTGTCTGGTATGAAACATCATTGTCTTCAATGTCTGCTCTAAGTTGTTGTCTTGGCCCTGCAGAATCTGCAAGTCAATATATAGTGTGAGATCAATGTCTGATTTAATGCTGCTGCTTCTCTAGATCATCTGTGTGGTCTAACACTGCTGGTACAGTATTTCTGGAGCAACTGACTGAAAGTGCTGGTTCTGGAGAACCAATGTCTGGTCAGAGATGACTGGCATACTGCTGCTGGTTTTGCAGAATAAATTGCTGGTCTGAATCTGCCAGTTCTGCTCAACCCTGTATGACTGTTTGCATGGAGTTGCTGGATTTGTAAAACAGCAGTGCCAGGCCTGCACCAGTTATTTCTGCATAACCAAAAGTCTCAGACCAGACAACTGTTAATCTGCAAATCCAGAAGTGACTGGCCTGCAGTCTCTAGATATATACAGTAATTGTTTAGCAAAACACCCTGAATGGACAGTTCAGTAGTTCAACACTATTTTTAGAGTCCTAAGCTTTCAAGAAAAAAAAAATATATAGTTTTGTCCCGCATTTCACTTCACAGTGTCCTATAAATTCTTTATTGCTGAGGGTTAGTAGTAGTTTTATTTCAGATGAAAATAGCCTAAATAGCCAAACATACGAAAAAAATGACCATCCAATCACTTGTCCATATTTATCAAGAAACTGAACCCATGACATTCAGCGTCACGTTGTCGTTTTCAGTATCAGTGTGAGTGATAGAGTGCTAAGCTAGGTGTAAAAGTGATTATAGCTATAGCAAAATAATACATGGATAAACATTAGAAGTTATGTTGAGAGAAACAGTTCAACTTCCTAATTACAATACACAATAAGCACAGATCCGGTAAAGTAACTGTTGGAATCTGTAGAGCTACGCATCGATGGATTTGCTCTTCAGTGTTTGGACTCTCAGTAGTGATTATTAAACCACACTGAATTGAGCTAAACTGAAGTGAACTAAAACACTGAAAACTGAACTACACTGTTTCAACTTACTATGATCTTCTATGTGAAGCTGCTTTGACACAATCTACATTGTAAAAGCGCTATACAAATAAAGGTGAATTGAATTGAACTTGAAGTGAGATATATCATACAGCATGAGGAACAGTAACTATTTATTTATTCATTCATTTTGTTTTTGGCTTAGTTCCTTTTATTAAACAGGGGTCGCCACAGCGGAATGAACTGCCAGCTTATCCAGCAAATGTTTTACGCAGCGGATGCCCTTCCAGCCACAATCCATCACTGGGAAACATCCATACACACTCTTTCACACACATACACTATGGCCAATTAAGTTTATCAGATTCACCTATAGAAATCGGTCTGTGAACTATGGGGGAAACCGGAGCACCCGGAGGAAACCCACATGAACACGGGAAGAACACGCAAACTCCACACTGAAATGCCAACTGACCCAGCCGGAGCTCAAACCAATGACCTTCTTGATGTGAGGCGATCATGCTACCCACTGCACCACCATGACACCCAACAGTAACTACGAATAATAAAAAAGAACAAAACATTTCAGCTCAAATATCTTCTTCAATGTTCTGCGTAACAAATAAAAGTCACTTGCTCCTTGGATGCCATGAAGACGAAGCAACTTAACTGCAATAGGTTAAACTATCCCTTTAAGCATGTCTGTGCTGCACAGATATATTAACATACATGTGCAACTGAGGGTGCAAGTCAAGGGCTGCTTGCACTCTGTCCTTCTGTCACACACTGATGCACCACAGGAGCTTAGTACTGACACTAATAAAATGATTCGTTAACACCCAACACTAGTTCACTTAACAGCTGATTTCCATGAAATATTGATATAAAACCTCAGAAAAATTCCAAACATCTGTGCATCTGGAAACTATAACTCATGTCTAAGAAATGAGACTGTTAATTTAGAAGGTCTTCTGGGAAACTGGATTTCTCAGTACTGAATGAACAGAACTAGCTCCTTAGAATCCTCTGATGTTGAGATAATATATTATGATGTTCCTATGATGTCATAATTAATTTTTTACATCTGGTTTTGAAAACATGCAAAACCCATTATACATAACAAAAGTTATAGTCCTGGGAATGAGTTCAGGATGATTTACTGGCATTTCTTGTAACAGAATAATTAAATTTTGATTGTGGAAACCTGATAAATAGACCCAAATGTTTTGTTATTTGTCTTCATGGCATTTCTGTGAGGTAAATAAACAAATTAAGAGAATCAGACAGGGTGATGTTAAGTCCATTACATCTCCATAAGTCATTTTGAATTCAGATATGTTGAGATGACATTAAGATAAATTCATCTTTCATAACAATTATAGTCGTTTAGATAGTTCACACAAAAATGAAAATTACCTCATCATTTATTCTACCTCATGTGTACAAGTTTCTTTCTTCAGATGAACACAAAAGAAGTTATGCTTGTTGCTGGCACCCATCAACTTCAGTTGTAGGGGAAAAAACAAGTCAATTGGTGTCAGTTATACCAGCATTATTATTATTTTCAACAGAATAAAGAAAATCTAATTTTTAAACAAGCTTAAAATGAATATGGCAGATTTGTGTTTTTGGATGAACTATCCTTTTAAGAACTAAGTACTAAAATGTTATTAATTACTGAAAATGTTCCTGTTTTAGTCAACCCAGGCTCATTCTGAAAATTTACCCCCCTATTTACATTTCAGGAAATCGCAAAATACGTCCCAGGAGGTGCGTTTTTGTTTGCATGATTCCACCAGAGACCGATGTATATGCTTTTTTTTCAGATCTCAAATTTCTCTCACCAGTACTATTCGCACCTGCTGTTCTCGTGTAAATCCACCAGAGGCTGGTGTCGACTGACTGACTGATCGACTAACCCACCTTCCTCCTTCCCTAAACCCAACCAATAGTGTTTTTAAAAGCACAGACTGACCCGCAAGCTACTGGACAAACTGGTAACAGTGGAAAAGCCACCCATATTAAGGTAAGCGGTCAGCTGGTAAGCGTGAAAAGGAACAGCATCATTCCACCCCATAGTGTTATTTTAAAGATGAAATGCAGCAATACCTTCTTCTGGCTACATAATTTGCAGTCTCCAGAAATGTATATACAGTAGGGCTCTGTTTTCAGAATGAGTCTATGTTGGTTTTAGTACCTTTAAGAAGAGAACGACTACTATATTTATCAGCTATCTTTGTAGGGACTTGACATACTTTTATTGTTTTTTTATGGTAGAATTTTACATTAAAGTTGCATTATTTAATGTTAGATAATGCACTCAACAACATGAACAAACAATGAACAATACATTTATTACAGTTTTTGCTCATGTCCGTTAACATTAGTTAATGAAAATATAGTCGTTCATTATTAATTTGCTAACTCTGTGTATATTATTTAATGTTCTCAAGCATGAATTTGGACGTTAGTAATGCATTAGAAAATGTTGAACTGATACAATAAATGCTGCTTGATAAAGTATTGTTCATAATTTGTTTATGCTGGTAAATAAATCAACTAATAAAACCTTATTGTAAAGTGTGAGTTATTTGTACTGACCTAACAATCATCTATACACTAAACCTAATCCCACAAGCCTCACAACCCCTTTGTTTACATTGTTTAATAAAACTCAAGTTTCACTGTCCTTGCGGAGACATTTTGCTGTTAAAAAACAACTGAATTAAAGAACAAACAAACATGCACACGCACACACAACAGCGCTCCTTCCTTAGAATCAACAATCTCTTTAATGTACTGTGGTTGCTATCAGATTTGAACTGCATCAAAGCAGATGAAAATGCTGAATGGTATTTTTTTTAAGGTAAGTCACCTTTATGTTGAGATGACACATGGGTACACACAGGCACTGCTGGTTGCATATAACTTGTTCTCCTTATCTTGCTAGTTTTTTGAAAGTCAATGAAGAACTTCATAACTGAATTATATAACTTCATAACTGAATTACTCTTTTTTTTTTTTTTTTTAAACTTTGAAAAAATCTGTTTTTAATTTTTAAAAAAACATTTTAAGGTCAAAATTGATAGTCTACAGAACAAACCATCATTATACAATAACTTGCCTAATTACCCTAACCTGCCTAGTTAACCTAATTAACCTAGTTAAGCCTTTAAATGTCACTAAGCTGTATAAAAGTGTCTTGAAAAAATATCTAATCAAATATTATTTACTGTCATCATGGCAAAGATAAAATAAATCAGTTATTAGAAATGAGTTAATAAAACTATTATCTTTAGAAATGTGGTGAAAAAAAATCTATCCATTAAACAGAAATTGGGGAAAAAAAATAAACAGGGGCTAATAATTCTGACTTCAACTGTACATACTTTTTCATCTTCATTTATGTATTATCATGAAGACCGTTTCTTCATCCATGACCAACATATATGGCAATAAATCATTGGTTCTTTGAGAAGTACACAGCCAGCTGCTAATATATTTTCATAAGCTGCACCTGGAGCATCTGGTGGCCCTTGTGTTTGGCCATAAGAGCTCAGAAGGAAAGAGGTTCCCTAGGGTAACAGAACCTTGCTTTCTCTTTCATGATCTTATGCCCTTTCCCACCTGTAATAAGTATATACAGCGGTAAAATGCTGAAACCTACTTTTTGATATTTGCTAAGAGGCTAAACTGTATTGCATACAAAAAGATGAAGCTGTATTAAAACTGAAGCGAAGGCTAAATCACTACAAAAGATTCCTAATATATCAGCCCTTTAACAATTTGACAAATTAATTACTTTTAGAAATGTTCTTGCGTACAGCACACGAGGCTTAACACAAGTTTCAAATGTAAAAAGTAAAGCAATCCAACTTAAACAAGATGAGTAAAATGCTGTGGCGACTCCTTTTAGTGTAACAAAATTGAATTTGGTAGGTAAGAATATTATTACAAGCTCCCTAGCATAATTAACTTTTTATAGTGAATGTTGCACTCGGTATCGCAAGATATATTACACACTTTCAATAACTCCAATATAATTAAGTAGTCATTTTTATAAGGAGAGTAATCATTTATCCTTTTCTGTAATAGGCTATACATCAGCAGGCGCTGGTACATTTCATTCTTTCAAAGGAAAGAGAAAAGCCGAATGTTAATGATTTGCTCCCGCTAGCATAATTTTAATTATGGATTTTCCTGACATGATCGATTTGAGGAGAGCCATAGTAATACAAGTTGTACATTCCACTGTATTAAATATTTGATATCCATTAAATTTTCATGATTAATGTCCTGGAAAAAATCCGTTTCTCTAAGCCCTTTGGTTTTTATTGCTGGCTAAATTAACAGTCTTATTTCTTTGCAACGAGTTATAGCTTCCAGCTGCACTGACGGTTTCCTTTGTTTGAGAGATTAAACAGTTTTTATATTGATCTTTCATAGAAATCTGCCCTTATATGAAGATTTAATTAGTATTGCCTCTATGAATCGTACAATGCAGGACTAAGTTTTTGAAGCAAATCTAATTCGTTTTCATAAGGCATTGTTTGCAAATTCAGCCTACACTGTTTCAAATCTCATTATATTATATGAAGTATACATTGTTAAAGGGACAGTTCACACACAAAAAAAAGAAAATTCTGACATCATTTAACTTATTTTTGAGTTTTATTCAAAACCTGCATGAACATAAATGAAAATCACAAGATCCAGATTTGTTTTAAACCACATTGACTTTCATTTTACGGACAACATATCAACATGGAGGTTTTGTTAAGGGGAAGCAAATGACAGAATATTCATTTTTAGCTGAACTATACCTAAACCGACTGTTATCTGATGAACACCTCTGTGCTTCGATATAATTTGCCACCTCTTTTAACATTCTCCTTACAGCTTCTGTAAAAATTAGCACATTTCCACTTGTAATGCAGAATTCATTTCTCCAACAGTATCCCTTTTAAACGTGTTTTTCCTGCTATTTCTTCAGTTTTAAACAGATCTTATTTACAGCAGCGTGCTCTTAGGGAGAGGAGAGGTGAGCCACAGCACCCTGCTGTGTAAATCTTAATGATATTGGCTCTCTCTCTCCTCAGGGAGACAGTTACTTTTATGCCAACTTCTATATCACACATGTCTGATGGTGCAAATTTAATCTCACACTTCTGTGATGTGATTTTTCTCTCTCTCTCTCTTTCTCCGCCTCTTTCTTTTTATTGAGTGTTACAGTGGTATTTACAGTATATTTTATTCTACGATATAAAAAGCCTGACTTGAGACTCAATAATTATTTTTAAACTCATCATTAGTTTTAATGACATGCCTTACACACACACACACACACACACACACACACACACACACACACACACACACACACAAAAACAACTTTCGATGAATTTGCTTCCTAATAATTAGACATAGCTCCCCTGAAATGTTTGGCTCTATAATGCACAAAACAAAGTTAAACCTTCAGAAAGAAACCAATCTGAAAATATAATATGCATTAAAAAATAGTCTTAATTGAGATCTTGACCAACAGAACTAAAATGGCAGTGATTTTAATGGTAAAAACTGTCCCAGTATGGTTACAATAGTAAGTTTCCTTGGTAAATTACTATAAATTGACTTAGAATTTCCATGACACTTAACTCTATGTTTTTGTTGTTATTTGTTTGTTTGTTTGTGTTGCGTGTGGCATTCACTCCTGCCCTAAACTATATCTTTCAATTGATCTTGTTTGTCTTTTTACGTTTTTAGTTTTGTAATGGTTGATTTGGTGACGTCAGGCTTTTAAAATGTACAGAGCCGGACTTCTCGCTCTTGCTTATTAAGGCTTTATTGTTGTTTTCACCTTTATACTTTCCTTTTTACATTTGTTTGGAGTTGCAAGTCCCAACCACTGAGCATTCTATACAGAACAGTGATCTCAACCTGCTTAAGGTTTGTTTTGGTTGCTATTTATTATGTTTTTGGGCTCCCCATCTCTTTTCAATTTGGATTGTTTTGCTGATTAGCTTAATGTTAATATGTTAATAAATAATTGAGTTGGAGCACTTTGGCGCTGTCTTAAGATCACGAGTCGTGTTTAAGTAGTGACCGTAACAGTTTGTTTGTTGACATTACTATGGTTCTTTTTAGTTTTTTTCTCATCTGTAAATTTAGTTATTCGAGTTTTGTTACATCTGATGTCGATAAATAATGTTTACTCCATTACTTTACTGGCATGTGTGTTAACTTGTGAACATCACTGAGTGCCTTCTACATATTAGTATGTTTCTCTGCTTGAGTTTTTCATACGTTTTGGTGGTGATTTTGTCTGTGTATTACAAAGATACAATATACACTCACCGGCCATTTTATTAGGTACACCTGTCCAACTGCTTGTTAATGCAAATTTCGAAATACATGGCAGCAACTCAATGCATTTAGGCATGTAGACATGGTCAAGACGATCTACTGCAGTTAAAACTGAGCATCAGAATGGGCAAGAAAGGTGATTTAGGTGACTTTGAATGTGGCATGGTTGTTGGTGCCAGAAGGGCTGGTCTGAGTATTTCAGAAACTGCTCATCTCCTGGGATTTTCAAGCACAACCATCTCTAGGGTTTACAGACAATGGTCCTAAAAAGAGAAAATATCCAGTGAGCAGCAGTTCTGTGGGCGCAAATGCCTTGTTGATGCCAGAGGTCAGAGGAGAACGGCCAGACTGGTTTGAGCTGATAGAAAGGCAACAGTAACTCAAATAATCACCCATTACAACAGAGGTGTGCAGAAGAGCATCTCTGAACGCACAACACTTTGAACCTTGAAGCGGATAGGCTACAGCAGCAGAAGACAGCAAAGAACAGGAAACTGAGGCTACAATTTGCACAGGCTCACTAAAATTGGACAATAGATGATTGAAAAAACATTGCCTGGTCTGATGAGTCGATTTCTGCTGCAACATTCAGATGATAGGGTCAGAACTTGGTGTCAACAACATGAAAGCTTGGATTCATCCTGCCTTGTATCAACACACCATGTCATAAAGCATAAATCATCTCAGACTGGTTTCTTGAACATGATATGAGTTCACTGCACTTAAATGGCCTCCACAGTCACCAGAACTCAATCCTATAGAGCACCTTTGGGATGTGGTGGAATGGGAGATTCACATCATGGATGTGCAGCTGACAAATCTGCAGCAACTGTGTGATGCTATCATGTCAATATGGACCAAAATATCTGAGAAATATTTCCAGTACCTTGTTGAATCTATCCCACGGTGGTTTTGAGGCAAAAGGGGTCCAACTCGGTACCAGTAAGGTGTACCTAATAAAGTGGCCAGTGAATGTATATGTAAGTAAATACATTAAAATACAATATAAAAACAGTTTGTTGTGTTTTAATGGTAAAATTATGCCAACCACAGCTGTTGCTTTATACCCCAATATTTGATTCATTATCGTGAATCATTTATTTATTCATTCATTCATTCATTATTTTTCAACAGTGATACAACTTTATCTGGTCAGCTCTATTATACAGCACATATCCTGTATAGCTTCATTAGCTGTATAATTCAGATAGCGTAGTGCACTAACAATTCAGATGCTCTATTTAATGGCCAAACACGCACTAAACACAATCTACTTTTTAAGTGATGACAAAGATGCATCAGGGCAACCGCATATGTGGCATGGAGAGAAAGTACACACAGATGTTCATGTTTAAATAGCTACAGCAGATAAGACAGTCCATCTAGCTGATAGAAGAACAAGGACAGGATATAGCTGAGGGAAGTAGGTCATCTTCTTTATGACAGAGTTTAAAGCTTCATCTCTTAAAGGAAAAGTTCTGTCATTATTTACCAACCCTCATATTATTCTAAGCCTCGGTGGCTTACATTTGTTTGTTAAACGCATATTTTGAGATATGTTGTTTGTTCATAATGAGAAAGTAAAGAGTAGGGAAGCTGTTTGGTCACCAGCATTGTTGTACATACTTTATTTTGTTTGGAAACACATGGAAGTGATTTGACTCATGTACTGTATGACAGAATGTACTTTAAGAAAATGTTCACACTTAAGGATAATAACTACAGCAATAACAACAACTAAAAATTTATCTAAACAAGAAATAATAAAAGAGTCCTCAAGAAATTGCACATTGGAATGAGCTTTTCAATGATTTTATTTCAAGCTGATGAACAAAATCATTGCAGGACATGAGAATCCACCCTGCTTTAAAAAGAATATGCAAACCTGTATCTTTGCTTTTAATAAATAGCATAATTCGGTTATTGTAAAGATTTTGCTTTAGTCTGAACTGGTCTTTACAGAAACATCTGCAGTTACTTTCAGGTCAGTAGAATTTAAGCATAAACAACATCGGGTAGCAATTTACAATAAGGTTCAATTAGTCTAAAATCTGCATTAGATATAATTTAACTAACAATAAATAAGTTTACAGTATTCATTTCTAAAGTTAATGCTAACTTCTGTTTGATATAAATCATGTTTGCAGTTGTATTAACGAGCATTAAAGGTGTATTTTATGCTAAATGTAAATTCACTCAGCACTTACTTCCAAATCTGCATGACTTTCTTTCATTTGTTTAACAAAAAAAGAAGATATTTTGAAGTATGTTGCCAATCACACATAGGAATACAAAATACTATCAAAGTTAGTGGCTATCCTGCAACAGTTTGGTTAAAAAATGTCGTCTTTTTTTGACCAAAATAAACAAGTTGAGCATGAGTAAACAATGACAACATTTCTAGGTGAACTATCTCTTTAATTTAATATGAACAAACATTAATTAAGAATTAAAATAGTAAAAAGTAAAAAAAATTAATTTAAAAAAATATTCTTAAATGATTCATATTTCACAAATTAGCATGCTAAGTAGTTCAAATCAATGACTGCAAATAATATGGATGCAGCGAATTTTTCTCATTGAACACTTTGAATGCAAAACACCTCACGCCGGCATAAACTGTCACAAAAAAAAAATGGCTGAAATTGGAGCCTGGGCATGCGCAGAGGGACTGCCTGATTGATCCAGAGGCAGAGCCATGGAATCAAGCTTCCAACCAAATGCTTGTAAGTCAAATCAACCACATCCCCAAACTTCTCATTTGACCGCCCGTACCTGCACTGTAACAAAGGCTTGCTAATATAAATATAAGCACTTACATTTAATATACGATTTATTTAAAACTGTGTGAAGCTGTTTATACAATTGAATAAAAACAATATACGTTGGACTGCAAAATAAACTATCTTTCATACACTCTAGCCTGAGTTACATTAACCTATGGCGAGCACAAAAAAATATTTCTCTTATAACGGGTTGTTGGTATTTATTATCTAGTAGTAGAAACAACATTTGTAAAATATGAAAAATAACAAACAACACATAGCTACATTTTTAGAAAAGTTTAATAATAAACAGGACCCAAAATATCTACACTATGGCATGGACAACTATTTGCCGTGAGGGAAAAATCTAGCAGAAGACAGCAAGATTTCTAAATATCAACAGAATATTTACACATCCCTGCACTATATAAAATAATCCTTATCAATTTGTACAATCAACTTAGCAGTATTAATACATCAACTGATGTCTATCAGCTGCTGCAACATCGCTTGCATATTGTTTATCTTTTTTTTGCCTTCGCTTTCCATTTGCTTTATTCGATGCCTTAATTACATCTGGAAAAGAAGAATTTACCTTCATTTTAATGTTTTTTTAGAAGTTTTAAAATAAAAAGCCAACAGTAAATGATGTATATAAAAACATCTGCAGCTCTATTTGTTATATAAGATTCGGTTTCTAGAAAGTTTAATATTTTTGAAACTGCAAATTCAGTAGATTAACTCAATAACATGCCAAAACTCAAAATGTCAGAGACGTCCTGTAAATCAAGTTCGAATAACGTTACAGGAGATCGATGTGGAGATAGGCTAACATTAGTTTTATCTTCCTA
Source organism: Danio aesculapii (assembly GCF_903798145.1). NCBI lineage: Eukaryota > Metazoa > Chordata > Actinopteri > Cypriniformes > Danionidae > Danio > Danio aesculapii. The sequence goes on along the minus strand of NC_079441.1, from coordinate 35,511,847 downwards.
ATTATTATTTTAGACCCATACAAAGAATCACTGCTAGATAGCGATCACCTGTTTTCCCTTACATGATAAAGTTTGGCGTGTATCAGCTAACAAAAGCGCACACTTAACAGACTAAACATTGATCCATTAGATCCTGTATGTCAAAAAATAATGTTAACTGCTGAACAACTAATTTTATCATGGTAAAAACAACACAGAAATCTAACATTGGTACTTCAATCTCCTCCCGAAGCTCCGTCGGTCTGCTCACACCCTGTTTTTATAGCATTAAGTTAAGGCTGAAAACATACTGTTTTCAAAAATCTGAACCTATATCAGCGTGATAACCAGTGCCTCTATTGACCAAAACCATCTTTCGGGACTTTTTATTGCAAGTGTAATTCATTTTTTTTTATTTGGGCTTAAGTCTCGTTGGTTAACATGGGGGAGGCGGGCTTTATGACTTGTACTGCAGCAAGCCCCCAGGGTGCAATCTAACAGCCGGGAGCGTCACTCAGTAGGCATTGGGCACACTTGGTTCAAACATGCAAACTCAAATATAAAATTTAATAACTACAAACTTACACATACTCGTAACAGAGCTGCATTTTCCCCCTCTTTATTCAACATAATTATTGTGGAAAAACTCAATACAAGTAAACCTGAATTGAATTGAACACCAGTATTCAGAGAGGTAAGAAAAGCCCCCCAATATGGACGTTTTTGTTAATGTTGCTTAAAGAAATCACACTCCTGTAGCCCAAAGAACCTCTGGCATGTAGATTGTATTTCAGTGTTATTTTATTGAGGTACCAAGAAGGGACCAGAATGCCATTCCAGAAAAATCACACTTGACCATTTACTGCTTGCCTGGGATTTCTCCCCTCTTTCATTACACCCCTTTTTTCCATTCTTTTTCTAACCCCTTCCCCCACCTTCCCCCTCCTTCTCTCATTCAATCTCTTTGACTGTATTTTCTTTATCATAAGTCCCTTGTCAGCATACGTTTTTCAATTCTCAAGTTCATTATTGTTAATAAGTCAAATGTATTGCATCTCTCTCCATCACATCGCTGTGTTCAGCTACAGCACATCTTTTTGTGCAATGTAAACCAATTTACTCTCCTTCCACCAATGCAGATAATATTAAACAATGCCCTAAGAGCACACAGCTGTCTGAATACGAATGATTTATTGCAGAGTAAGAAGACTGTGCGTCGCTTTCTACGACTCTGCAGTGTAAAATAAGCTCATTTATATTCCATATTGCCACAGCTGCCGCACTTAATATTACTGTCAGTAGAAGCTGAGCCGTGAATTCTTCTGGATTCAGCCGCAGTGGAAAGGCCCCTTGCCATCTTTGAAATGTGTACAAACAATATTAAACCCATTTCATCATATTATGTGTTGTGTAGGAAGCAGTTCTATGACAGAGAGGAGCAGGTTGAAGCAGCCTGGGGGTACACTTGTCTGATTAAGGGTTTGCGTTCCTGAGAGATAAACATTTGCGGGTCTGTCCTGATGCCATAATGTTCTGCCATCTTTGAACGTGGTTGTAAGTGCTAAAAAATAGACTTATGCTTTATGGTTTTGCCTTTGATACATGTTCTCATTTTCTGTCAACAGATTTTGTTGACACACAAGCAGGTGGCAAAAATGACTGTATTTATTAATGACTGGCTGGATCATTCGTTGATTCAAAAGCAAAGATTCATTCAGGAATGAAAGAAGTCATACTCTTTATGAGTGAAACACTTTAAACCCAAAATAAGCCCCCCAAAAAACAACAACCCAAGCTCGTTACTGATACATACCCCTGTATACATTTCTGGACAGCATGAAATACGTCCAAGGAGGTAGAGCTGAAGATCTTTGCCCAAACCCGAAGGAACCCGATGGGTTCAGGTGGGTTCAGGCTTAATTTCTATAATTTCAGACGGGGTTAGGCCGGGCTCGGGCTTGCGCAGTAAATGAACAGTCACGTGATGCATTTCGATTTGCGCGAGAAAGCAATCAAATAGTTTGTTACAACATTAAAATCTATACCTGTAAAGGTGAAACAAATGATGACGGAGAAGTCAAAAAGAGCAAATTTTGACTGTGGTTAGTTCAGCCGCCAGTTAAAAAAGAATGGTCATTCTAGCCAACAAGGTTTATTGGCAGTCGCTCATACACTGCGTATTACAGTAGAGCGCTAAGCAATAATGTACAGCATGTACAGCAAGCTGACAGGGAAAATGATGAGGTCACTCGCTACATTAAAACCGCTGTCATGGTAAATGAAATGTTAAAATGATGTTCTAGGCTAATGTTGGCATTATTTCTTTTAATATTCAGCTTCACCGTCGCCTTAAGGCCAGACTGTGAAGAAAAGTGGCAAAACAAACCCTGCAGAGTGTTTATCTTAATTTCGTTATTGCCAAATCCTCATCATAATTTAGAATTTATTTTATTTTAATGTATGGAAAGACTTATTTTTATTGGTGTGTTGGCCAATTTATGGCCGGATTACAGCTCTACAAGGTACTTTTTTCACAAATCCACCAGAGGCTGCTGTGTACACCTTTTCAGATCTCAAATTTCTCTCCCGAGTGCCATTCGCATCTGCTCTTCTCCCGTAAATCCACCAGATCCCGCTGTTGACTGACTGACTGACCATCCGATAACCCCACCTGCCCCTTCCCTAAACCCAACCATCAGTGTTTTCAAAAGCACAGATAGACCCGCTCACTGCCTTCCCTAAACCTAACAGACAGTGTTTTCAAATGCAATCCAGAAAAAGAAAAGCCCTCGCCACCGCCTGATTTTTACTACTGATTGTGGATTTTCTGATGGATGTCCGCTCCAGGATGGAGTAACACATATCGTTTTTTATGTCTTTATGATTGTTAATAAAGTTGAATGTTTAAGAGCCAAGCTTATATGATGACTTTAGGCTACGTTCACAATGCAAGGCTTAGTGCTCAAATCTGATTTTTTTGCATAGCTGTTCACACTGTTGTTATAATTGTGGCCAGAATCAGATTTCCAGTGTGAACAGATCATGATCCTAAACTGGCTCACATGCACAAAAGTATAGTTACGGACAGCACAAAATGTCTAATTATGCACACAATGTGTATACTGTATAAAGTAAGCATGTTGTCAGATTAGGTTTAATATGATTATTTCCCTTTTCACAGACAACCGTGAACTGTAAAGGGTCGTTCTGCTACCACTAATGTGTATTTTGGCATTTAACCTAAAATACGTCTCTTGTGATTGGAAACACTGATCATTTGTGATTTATGACAAGCGCAGTGCGTGTCTTTCATCAAGGGTTAATGAGCAGCCGCAGACTGAACTGAGAGGCCGGAGTTGGTTCATTTTCATATTTATATCATAGTCTTTCATATTTGATTCTATTAAGGCATTAATCATTTAAGTGAAATATAGCTATTTTGTGTAGGCCTGTGTGTTTTATTCATTTTATATATGCAATTTTTATGGACATACTTTTTATGTTAAATCTAACTGAATAATATATATTTAAAAGGTTAATGGTTAATGATTGGCTAAGCACCAGTTTTGCATTTAAAATGCTAAAGTATTAGCCCTGTGTGGTATTCTTCTATGCTGCTGAGTAGATGATGTTTGCAGCACAAAATGGTGACGCATGTCGATCGAAGCTTATATAAGTCACATGAAACCCTACATAACCTTTCACACTGCGGTCGCATTGCAAAACATCAGATCTGTATCTGATTTAATACTACATATGAAAGTGGCACAAAACTGAATTGAAAAGATCAGATTCCATGTGGTTTGGGCTGTTCACACTGTCAAGACAAAAAGCAGATCTGAGGCAAAAAAATCTGATTTGGGCCACACTTGCCTGCAGTGTGAACATAATCTCAAGTTTATACACAATGGGTTCGCTAGTTCGCTTAAGTGCGCACGGTGAATGTGACGTCATTGCCGTGTTTGCGGAGGTTCGCTTTGAGTGTGTGCAACATGATTTCGGCTGGGAGACTCAAGTGAACAGTTCGCATGGTGCCACATTTGATTTAAATTTAATATGAAACACTTTAAAGAGATTTTGTCTGAAACAGGTATGCCTGTACAGACATCTTCATGCTCCGTCCATGCGTGATCATAGGGATAACTAGATGGACATTAATTATTGGCTGGAAATTGAAACCGTGGGAAAGGAGGACATTTTTTGTAAAAGTTTGAAAAAAACCTGAGGGATACGTTTGCCAAAAGAGAGGCCTTGGCAAAAGTGGAGACCCAGGTGTTTTTTTTTTAAGATTTATTTTTGGCCTTTTTACCTTTATTAGATAGTACAGTATTGAGACAGGAAGCAAAGTTGGAAAGAAAAAAAAAGGGGGGGGGGGGTAGGGAAATGTCTTCGAGCCAGGATTCGAATCCGGGACACCCTGACCTGCTACTGCAGCATACTGTATGTCAGTGCACTAACCACCAGGCTATTGCACAGGTTTTAATACACAATTACAGAATGTTTTTCCACCATTCATAGGTGTTACACTGGTGTATATGTTACAATTTTGAATTTAAAACAATTTAACAGTTACAAAACTAATTATGGAACAAATTATTTCTTTGATAACTGGAAAGGAATATTTGAGCCTACAACATACTGATGCCCTGTTTTTCTAGGCTTTATTGGTAATAATGGTCTGGAATGTTCAACCATTATAACCTTTTTAGCATAAGTAGGGAACAGAGACTAGCCAAACAGTAATGTGTAAACTGTGGAGTGGGCTAAATAAAAAAAATGTCAGTATTTTTTTAGTAAGTGTACTTTTTGCTTTTATTCTTTCCATAATATATAAAAATATATTTGTAGACCAACCCATGTTCTCGTCATTAATATTTTTATAAACTTTAATAGGTAGAACTGTCCAAGATATGAACAAAAGCAAGCCATGCATCAAAGTTTGATTAAAAAACTTTTGAATGGATATAAAAAAATCTTTAGAATCATTAAAATAAAAATAAAATAATAAAAATAATTAGTGTAAAAATCTTGAATGATATTAATGATATGACGTAGTTCCTGAAACTTTCTACTTCCCTGTTTATCCATCTGATTTTACAGTTGCTGTCTTTTGACCGCCCCCTGTCATTTTAAAGAACATCACAACGGCGAACACATCAAGTATAAAAGCCTCGTCCATTTTGTAAGGTGTGTGTACAGTCAGTGGAGGTCGGCGACGCAGAGCCAGGCGAAAGTATAACTCAGAATTGAGTGTCATCCTATTTCAGAGTAAAACTGTAATATTATGTGTGTGATTGCTTTTCTGTATGCCAAATGATTTGTTTCCTCCGGATCTACCCAGCCAGGTCAGAGGTCATGGAGACCTCTTGAGTTGACCTGGACTCTCGAAGAATTGAAAACAACCGTTTCCTGAGTTATTCGCTATTTTATGTGTTAAATCTTTTAAAGTTAATTCCTTTGTATGTAAGCTGTCAGTATGGATGTAGATTATACCGGGTTTTAACCAGTTTTGATAAGACTGCTGAGAGTACACTTAGCCTTGTGTGTGTGTGTGTTCTCTTCATTTTTGGATCATTTCACAGGTCTGTGGTCAGCTCTGAAGGGGTTGTCTGACGTTTGTATGCTTGAGATATTGTACACATGCACATGGAAGTTTTCTAAGTCAATCTGTGTTTTAACCAATCAGCTTAAAACACCTGTATGTATGACAAAGTTAATGACGTTATGTAAAAGCATAATTGTTGATGTTTTGGGATTGTAAGCACAGCGGCCTACAAACTAAGTTGCGAGTGCTGAAGCTGGCATACACTTTTTAACTGACAGACTGGTCATTTTTGGATTTAAACTGTAAAATATCCTTACATCATGTTTTCAGATCTTACCATGTTATCACCCTGTTATTTACTTTAATTTTTTTTTGCCTTTTGTTTTAGTTTTACCTGCTTTTTGAACCGTTCCTCACCGGAATCGATTCCCATTGTTGCGGTCAACTCCTCTCTGCTTCTCAAGTCCACCAACATACATGGCGAGCCACTAGGACAAACTGGTAATAGCGGAAAAGCCTTCCACATGGAGATAAGCAGTCAGCTGGTACTGCAAAAAGAAGCAGAAGCCATCAGTGGCGTCATACCACCCCATAGTGTTCGTTTTAAAAATGAATTGGAGCCATACATACCTCTGGATACATCATTTGAGCTCTCCCGAAATGTATACAGGGGTACATTTTCACAAAGAGCCTGTGTTGAAAAAAAAAAAGGAAAATCAGATTATATGTAAATATTCATATTTCATATTCATTGTCCTGTCATTTTTATAAGATGTAATACAAGTCTCAGATGCCCCAGAATGTCTTTGTGAAGATTCAGCTCAAAATACCCCATGGAATAATTATAATGGCTTGCTGTTAATTTCCCCCACATTGTTTTTACTCCACCTTTTTGGAAACAGGCTCATTTTATAATTCAACTAGGGTTAAGCCATTTAGTTGTACCATTTTTGAATCCATTTAGCCAGTCTCCAGTTCTCGCAGGAACACTTTTAACATACCTTATAGCATAGATCAATGAACCGGATTAGACAATTGGCATCTTGATCAAAAATGACCAACAAATTTTGATAATGTTCCTATTTAAAGCTTGACTCTTTTGTAGCTTTATTGTGTGCTAAGTCTGATGGGGAAAAGTTGCTATTTTCTAGGCCAGTATGGCTAGGAACTGTATTCTCATCCTGGCATAATTAATAAGGAACTTTGCTGCTCAACTTAAATGTTTAACTCTAGGGGAGTTGAAAAATGAAACTACATATATATTTTTAAAGATGAGTGTTCCTTTAAATACAATTTAGTTAAACAATAAACAATGCATCTGCATGTGTTTAAGGTCTTAGCCAAAACACTTGAGCTGTTTTCAACCACCTTTCCTTAGACAGAATAACAGGCTGGATGTCCACCAGGCCATCAAGACAAAGCTAAAAACTCATCTCTTCTCAACTACATCCTGCTGACCTTAACTGCTTCTGAACCGATCTTAACAGTATTTGCATAAAAATAAATTAAATACTGTTCATGTCCAACAGCATTCAACAGAGGATACATTAGAAGGGAAGGAAAATAATCCAATTCAATTAATCTGTTCAAATGTGAGAATGAGAATGTTGCTAAATGCTGGTTAAATAAAATAATATGTGTATTTATTCATTTATACCTATCAAACACACACACACACACACACACACACACACACACACACACACACACACACACACACACATATATATATATACACATACATACATACATACATACATAAAATGGTGTTAACATGGAAAAACGTAGGATTACATTAGAGGCAAAGAAGATAATTCAGTTGTTCAATTAACATATTATTATTATTATTATTATTATTATTATTATTATTATTATTATTATTATTATTATATTGCAAAAATATGTTTAAAGATGTTGCTCAAGTAAACTGGTGTGGGTATTTATTCATTCATTCACACGCATACATAAAGTCCATACATACATGCATACATGCATACATAAAAAGTCACTTTGCATAAAAGCATCTGCTAAATTAATACATATAAATTCTACTTTTTGGAGTGCACAGACACAAACTGCATTCACAGAAAGCTGATTTAATAAAATAAAATTAATTAACCTTTTTCCCAGTGATGAGTTGCGGCTGGAGTAAAACATATGCCGGATAAGTTGTCGGTTCATTCCGCTGTGGTGACCCCAGAAAGGGACTAAGCCGAAAAGAAAATGAAGGAATGAATAAATCATCTTTCACATCAACTGTCAGATACACATATTATGTTAAAAGCACACAAAATATGCATTAACATGATGTCTATGAGTGTAAATATCTAAAGAGAAAAGGTCCTGTGTATCAGTATATCAGCGAAACCTTCTTTAGGAATGAATACAGCACTCTACTAACACAATTCAACTAGGTTTTGCCCACTTGAGCATGCCTTGGGCAGAAATTATTTAAATTTGGGGTATTGTAACATGAACACTTCTGAAAGAAAAATCAGTTTAGAAACAGTGCCAACTAATACAGATAATAACTCCCTTTAGAGTGGACTGTGTTTTGCGAGATTTATTAAGCTCAAACAGAAATATTCCATTTGAAAAACTGGTGTAAAGCCATAATAGCAGTCCTTTAATTTCAAGGGAAATATAAGGATTTGTTGTTGTTTTCAATCTGTTCATCAAAAGCATATCCAACCATAAATTCAAATATGAGGTACATAATGAATGTTTGTTTGTGTACTCAGTTACACTACTAAATACAGTAGCAGGTGAAAGGGGAGCATGTCGGAAACACTGTTTTCAAAGGCACAGATTCTAAAGTGTGCATTTCAATTCAATTCAGTTTATGTTTATTTCTATAGCACCTTTACAATGTAGATTGTGTCAAAGCAGCTTCACATTGAAGTGGGAGTAAAATGAAACTGTGTCAGTCTAGTTTTCAGAGTTCAGTTTAGTTCAGTTCAGTGTGGTTTAAATTTCACTGCTGAAATTCCAAACGCTGAAGAGAAAATCCATCAATGCACAGCTCTAATTCACCATCGATGCATCTTATTTACATGTTATCATCTTGCAATTTGCATAGTATGTCTAGATTACATTCACACTGGGCATTCATACCACATACATTACACTTTATAAAAGAAATAAAAATGAACATACTGTAGTTGTTTGGATGCAGTAATACTGCAGTTATACTACAAAGGCAAAATGCAGTTTCTACAGTTTTTGTCACAAGACAGAACAGATTTAGTCTTTAACTCAATTTGGAAAAAATATGTTGTTACTGCATTTTGCCTTTACAGTATAGTATAGTCTTTTTAGGTGAGTCATCAAACCATTTAGGCAACTGATTTGTTCAAAAACAAAATAATTTAGAAATAAATGACCCTGTTGTTCATTGCAGAGAGACACTAGCTATGCTTCCATCCAAAGATGCGAATGAAATTTATGTGCAAAACAGGAATATCGCATAAAAGATTAACGAAAAGAGCAGCATTTTTATCCAATGAGTCAAAGAGAACAAAATTGTCACTTCCTGATCAACTGGTGGCAAATATCAACAGTAAAAATGCAATTTATTGAGGTAGAAGAAACCGCGTCAATCTTTTCTTTATTTAATAAATTATTTGTCCCTCAGAAGACAATGGCATAACACAATGAACACGTGGTGGCATTTAAAGGTGTGATACGTGGAGCACAGACGCTCTTGACAGTTCTGGAGGTAATTAATAATATAATAACACTGATACTGAAATGGTTGAGGCGTTTTAGAATGACCAAAACAACATTTCAGATTTTACAATGTGCTCAGTCTGCCAGTTTGTCCATTCACACTCATTTTTATCATCACTTATAACAAAATCACATGACTTTTTTTATGCACATACTGGAATTTGTTCAGTAAAAGTGTTTTCATCATAGTTCATGTGCATCTTTTCTTATCGAATTAAATGTTTGTCCCACTCAGTTATGCTCATATGTTTTTATGCACATTTTCAAAATTCAACCATTTTTAACACGCATATCCAAAATGAGCATAAAAATAGGTGGAAGGAAACATAGCTAATGACTGATTCTGCCTTGACTTTCTTTAGAATGATTTCATTGGTGAAGCTAAAACAGACTAAGTAGCTATCAAAACTGTGTCCAAAATGTAACTGCAATCAGGCTTAATTAGCGTGCATGGTTATGTCATTACAATAACATGGCAATGCATGTTCACTTTCAGGCATCATCATATCTGAACGGCTGCATCGAGATAAAATGAAGGCTTGAAATGACATACCCTATGAGCTAATGACATTTATTTAATGACTGACTGCAGAAAGACTGCAGGGAACATGAGTTTGTAGTCATGGTGATAGTCAGCCACTGAAATGTCTTTTCTCCCTTCTCCGTCTTTTCTTCACTCACAAGTGAAGTGCACCTTCCTCTATTCCCTACCTCCTCCTATTTGCATCAATCTTCTGTAATTAAGTCAAAAGAGACTAATTGTTCGTTAGAGACGGCAGGGTTATCATTGGAAAGCTTCCATACACACACTTGCAGTGGTGCTAATTGCAGCTGTCACAGAATGTTATGGCGTTTATGTACAACAGCATGGGGTTACATTAGAAGGGAACGAAGATAATTCAGTGGGAAAATTAATGTGTTCAGAAATGCTTCAATGAACTGCTGTGTGTATTTAGTTATTCACATGTATCACGAGTATCATACTCTCAACACTGTTAACACACAGTAGATACTCAAATCTATATGATTACGATTAACTGTATACATTATCGGTTTTATAAACAGGTCTAGACAGGCTGTAAATGCCCTGGAGAGATCATACAAAGGAGCAGAGATACCACAATCACTTCATCTGTCAGAGACAACTCCCACCGCTCATACATACACACACACATACAAACAGTCATGCTTAGCATTACAATTTGGGTTTACAATGGGCACGGATAAAGGAAAAACAGTGGCTACGTTCTGTTGAGTCTGTGTGTGTGTGTTTCTAATCAAATTTCACTGCTGGACCGGGTTAATGGGCATTCCTTTAATTAGCCTCATGCACTGCCACAGAATAAGCGCCCTGCCCCTTTAAGAGCACAATAGAAGCGCATTTGTATTCACCCAGAGTACAACGCAATGTTCTTTGGGTGACCCCCACCATTAGCGGGTAGAAACCTGGGCACAGAACAATTTGCCTAACAAGAAAAAATCTCTGTGTTATAAGGGAGAAAGAGCAAAGCTTGACCTTAGCCAAAAATGTCAAACATCCACTAGTCTTCAATATGACTTAGAGTAGTTTGTCATCAGATTTAATCAGAACATATAGTGCTGGATTTCTTGCCCTTTGAGGCTCATGAGAGGTTATTGGATTTGAGATTTGAATATTAAATGCTGAGGAGATACTGTTTAAAACGGAGCAGCTATACAGTTGTATTTGAAATGTCATTGTTGTATATATGGTAGGGCTGCACAATATAACGTTTCAGCATCGATATCGCAATCATTCGCAATAGGTAGATCACAGGATTTGCAATGTTGGGTTTGTGTTATAATTTACCATTTACATGTGTTTTTGATGCTTGTGATTGTATAATGATTTTAAAACCATTAAGGTATAGGAAATTGTACCATTTGTGACCTTACCTATGATTAATTTTAATGAATTATTTTTATTTTTCTCATTCAGTTCCTGCACTTGAATACTGTAAGACTCTGGAAATGATAAAACACTTTATTTTTTGTATCTTTTACTTGATTGTATTTACAGATAGTTATGCATGAAAATACTCACAACATGTGCAAATACAGAAAAACATTGCAAGTAGCACAGACCACAACGAAAATATGTCAGGGATCCCAATAAGTGTATAGATTGTTTATTAGATTTTATGGAGATGCAAATGGTATACATTAATTCATCAATCTCTGACTAAACAAGTGCATATAAATACTCAGAACAAAACAACGCGCTGCAAATAGGACAGACAGCAACAAAAATGTGTCGGGCACCCCAAAAATAGATTGTTTGGTAGACTTTATAGAGATGGACTTCTATCGCAGAATCTTCCTAATCGATCTAACATTCTAAATTCTTTCCAACTAGATATTAAGTCATCTGGTGAAATTGTATTCATATCGCAATATATATGTCACAGCAAAATAAAAAATATCGCAATGCTAGATTTTTCCAATATCGTGCAGCACTAGTTGTATATAATATAATATAATATAATATAATATAATATAATATAATATTAAAAAAATGGCAGTGATTTCAACTGCAAAAAAAATAAAATACTGTAAAAATGCTACTGTAAAATTCCGTAACCTGGTTAACAGTATGTTTCCTTAATATATACGGTGAATAACCGTAAATTGATTTCCCAGAATTCTCTGCATGGCACATCACTTTTTATGCTTTTTGTTGACGTTGCTATGGATCTTTTTAGTTGTTTTCCCATCAGTTATGTAGATTAGAGCGTTACGTTACAACTAATGTTGGTAACGTGCGTTACCATACTGGTGTTTAGTAGCTGTGTGAATGACACTGAGCACCTTCTATACACTGATACTGTACACCTTACTGATTGTGGGAAAAGTTCAGTTTAGGTCATTGAAAATACAGACATATTAGATCTATAAATTAATGAAATATGGTAGTTTACTGTAAAAATGAGAAATTACTTTTATGGTTTATATCGTATTTTTAATGGTAAAATAATGAAGCTTATTTCTCTTTTTATGCTTATGTGAGAATGTGAATTCCGTCATAAGAATAACACACTGTATATAACAGACTTTTATAACCAGATATACGTGTACTGTATATGCACGTCGCAATTCATGCACAATTCATTTCCTATTCAACTAGGCCTTTGAAGTATCAATTCACAAAAACGGCTTAATCAAAAAAAGCAGATTCAGAGGTTTAATAAAAACAAAGAGGTTAGAAACTAAGCTCATTACTACAAATCATAGCACACAGAACAACTCTATGTAGGCCAGAATAGTTGTGAAAAGTTGTCACATATGCATGAATTGTGTATATCTGTGTATGATTATGAGGCGGATAAAGTATATTTTGAAAGGCTGTTCTATTGACTGTGGACATTGCACTGACAAACATATAGGGTCCTAGCATACACCCAGCGCAATGAGGCGCAAGATGTGTTTTGCGCAATTTGTTGCTATTTTCAGACAAACGCAACCCTAATTTTCCTGCTTTGTGCCACATTGTTAAAATAGTAAATCCATTTGAGCCACTTTGTGGACTCATAGGTGTTAAATAAAATAGAGGTGTGTTAAGGTGCATCGTTGGCACGTTGCTATTTTGAGGAACTGCGCCATTGACCAACTGAAAGCAGGTCTAAAGTCCAGCACAGAGCACATTAGTTATGTGCCTATGCAGGTTCAAAAGCTTACACATTGCTTAATACACACAGGATGTACAGTAATGCACAAATATCTTTACATATGAAAAAAATTAAAGGATTAAAATGTTACAAAAATTACTATTTACTATTTACATAAATATAAAAACCACTTCCATGCCTCATATCGGGTGGGGGGTTTCAGTGTATTCATGACAATTTGCATAATGTTATTATTATTAGCAGCATTATTTATTATATGCATATTTATATTTGTTTTAATAAAAACAAGTTGAGATTTGTCCAGTTGTTGGGTTTTAGAGATGTATGCATCACCATATGGGGCATAAGAACAGGACCCGTGTTTGGATATAACATTTTTTGACCATGTATACGGTATATGGTGTACATGTATTGGTTTAATGCATGTTATGCTCAAAACACACCCATAATAACTCATTAAGAGAACACGCAAAACCCTGTTAGACCATAAACCAGGGCGCAGAGCGAATTTTTCTGTCCTTAAAATAGCAAAACTGGATTCGGACACGTCCTATATGCTTAAAATAGCAAAACTGGATTCGGACACGTCCTATATGCTTTTGCGCCATTTGCTTTAGACTTTGCACTTAGATCGTTAAAATAGAGCCCATAGTTTACACTCTGCAATTATGCTGACTGCCGCTTTAATTAAAGCTTGTTAAGGTGTGGCAAATCTGATCTTTGACTTTACCCACTACCAAACACAGACAATCCATACTATCAAATTAATTCATTCATTTTTTTTCAGCTTAGTCTGTTTATTAATCCGGGGTCGTCACAGCACAATAAACTGTTAACTTATCCAGCATATGTTTTACACAGCGGATGCCCTTCCAGCTGCAACCTATCACTGGGAAACACCCATACACACTCATTCACACACATACACTACGGACAATTTAGCTTAACCATTTCACCTGTAGCACATGTCTTTGGACTTGAACATGGGGAGAACATGCAAACTCCACACAGAAACACCAACTGACCCAGCCGAGGCTCGAACCAGCGACCTTCTGGTTGTTTTCTTTTTGTTTTGTGGATTTGTAGAGCAAATCATTTACATTCATATTAATTTCTGGAACTTCATCTTTATGGTTATGATTATCATACTTTGTGTCAATTGGCCTATATACACAATTGGTCCATTTAGATATTCATTTATCTATTACTTCATCCATTCCAACCTAGCTTTCTAAAAATTAACGATATTGTTTCTGGTTAGTAAAGATTCTGTTTTGCCTTTTTTAGGATTTGCATGACAGTTTTATGCATTATGGATCACACAGCTGAGCGATTGGCGTAGCCCTTTCACCTCATGTCATAGATCACCATTCTATGCTTGACATTGATGAAGCATATCCAAAAGGTTGCGGAGGAGATTATCAATAGTTGACCTTCAGATTGGTGGCAGTAGTAGGTTTGGTCTTTTGATAATCATGTTCAGTCTCATCAGTTGTCCCCCAGGTCTAGGGTACATCAGGGCTTTGAGAGGTTTACACAAATATAGTGCCAGTCATCTTCCAATGTTGTGACAGTATCAGCCATGTGATCAGTGTATCAGCATATGGGCCTGCTCTCTATCTGAAATAAACTTCCAAAAATCCCAGCAGCCAAACAGGAAACAGAGTTCAGTGTAACTCCAACAAGAGCAAGTTAAGCTGTTGATCTATTGACTTCCCCTCCCTACTGTAGCAACCCCAGAGCCTGGCTTTGATAAGGCTGCCAGCTCAGCTTAAAAATGCTGTGAGATGAGGTTTGGAAGCAAACCGATGAAGAACGATGTATTGACAAGATCTTGTAGCGCAGCTACAACACAAACCCTGTAACATCTCTAATTCTGTTTGTAAAATGCTTTAATAAGCCATGTGAGCCTTAAACAAATGCAACCCAGTTCAGCCGTAGATCAAACAAAAACACTGCCATTTGCAAGCTTTGATGCTGCATGCAGGCCAAATTTGAAGTGCTATTGAAATTGATCAATTGAGACAGGTATCCAATTCACGCAATACGGCCTACATTGCAGATCTAGTTTTAATGGAAGCTGGAAGTCATCATACTTGGGTAAACTTAGAGAGCAGTGATTGATAGAGTATAACGGTCCCTCGATATTCACGCGAGTTATGATCTAAAAACAACCCGCAACAGGTGAAATCCGCAAAGTAGTCCTCTTTATTTTTTGCAATTATTATTGATGTTAAGGCTGTAAAACACCTCACTACACACTTTATATACTTTTCTCAGACAGGCACTAACATTTTCACTCTTTTCTCTTTTGTTCAAACACTCTCAAAGTTCATAGAAAAATAAGTCAGTATTATAGAATGAAACTAAAGATCAAAACCATTGGATCTTCATTTAATTATTCCGTAATGGCGCCCTACAGCCGCATAACTTCTACCTTCCTTTGGCATGTAAAGTTTAACTTTTTGTGCGATGGTTAGCATCTTTCTCTGCCTTTTGGGTACAGAACTTCAGAGTCACACTGCTAGCGAAGATTTGCGAAGATTTGTGTAAATTTTGCAAGCTGAATGTATTCTGAACTGTACAGGAGACACATGCATGGAGGAGATTGATTGACAATGATCTACAGCGTCAGGACGCAGAACACAACGCACTGTAGAATAAAGCATGTCAAATTACACAAAAAAAATCTACGAAACTGCAAGGCTGCGAAAAGTGAACCCTATTATAGTGGGACCACTTAATTACAAACAAAATTGTTTGTATTTCTATTTGCTCAAATAACAAAACAAAAGTCTATAATAGTGTTTTCACGAAAAAAAAAAATTGTGAGACTGATAACAGTAGCCAGAAGAAAGAACAGCATCAAATTTACTGTCCCTTCTGAATAGTAAAACTAATGTTAACAAGCATGAATTTGAACATTAATGATACATTAGTAATAGCTGAACTATGATAAATAAATTCTGTACAATTATTGTTGGATATTAGTTCATGTTAGTAAATACATGTCAGTAATACTGAATATATATCAGGAACATTTAAAACAATGCAAGACAGTCATAAGTATAGAATGTAGGAGTTTTGAAGGGAGGAATTTATAGGCTCTTATGATACATTATGTTCATATAATCAATAGTGCGAGAGAAATATTGCTTTCTGTGCTTTGAGTAAAGAGTTCTCTGTGCCCATTTTATTACATATTCCTCCCTCTTTCATGCAGTAGACACAGCTTTCCATCTCAATTGGGAACAGGAGCTCAATATATTTAAAGTATTTTTCACAATTGTGCATGTGGATCATGCATGTTTAAATCTCATAGCACACACAGCCTCTATACTGCTGCAGAGAGAGAGAGAGAGAGAGACGGAGAGAGAGGGAGAGAGAGAGAGAGAGAGAGAGAGAGAGAAGTGATATATTTTTAAATGTATTTTTAAGATAAACATACTTATGCAGCTGTTTTCTTTTCTTAATCACCTTCAGTAAAGAGTCAATATGTCAATATTCCAATATAAACACGATAGACATTATTATGATTAAGAATATACTACATTAACAGAAATTGTTAATTACCTCATTTCAAGTCATATGTGAAGTGAACAAACCAAAACTTAATGCAGAGATTTTCTATTTTACTCATGTTGTTGTGCAGTACAAACACTAACGGTCAAAAGTTTGGGGTCATTTTTTTTTTTTTTTTTATTCTGTTCATCATTGCGGCATTTATTAAATGTAAAAAAAAAAAAAAAAAGTTAAATTGTTGAATACCTATTGTATGTATTTTCGAATTAAATCATTTATTTATTTATTTATTTATTTATTTATTTATTTATTTATTTATTATTGTTTTAATTACTATTACCATTAATAATAATAATGTTAACAATAATAATTATAACAATAATAATTAATATTAGAATGATTCCTGAAGGATCATGTGATTCTGAAGCTGAAAATTCTTCTTTAAAATCACTGGAATAAATGATTAAACTAAATGATAAACTACTTTTGAACAGTTATTTTATAGTGCAATAACATTTCACAATTTGTACTGTATTTCTGATGAAATAAATAAACAGATGAAGGTAATTTTAAAACATTTAAAAATCACACTGAACCCAAACTTGTGACCGGTAGAGCACATGTACACACTTTTCACCACATTTTGTGACAGTATTATACAGCAGTGCTCAACAGTTAACAGCAAACAAGAGCATGGCTTTGAGCAAGAATTTGTACCTGCCTTCAACTGTTTGCACACATAGGATGACAATTAATAAACTGCACTTGAAGCTTTTATAGAATTAACAGTGAAATCACCAACACTGTATTGCAGCACAACGAAGCTGAACAATGTTGCTGATTCATGAAATTCTAGAGGGAACGTCAGATGGTATCGCGTGGGACGTAATGGTGTGTGCCATTAATCAACATGAACATGTTTAATAGGAACATGAAAGGAATATTCTAAAATGCAAACACTTTAATCATAATATTGTTTTATTCAGTATAAGATAGGCTTTGCAAAATTATGATCTATATCACATGGACTAAATAAAAGGTCTTTTTTTTATCATGCTCTATTGTTTTACTTTATAGTGTCACTAAATGCATTGTTAACAACATACGGTGAGAACATTGCAAGCTTGAAAGTGCAATGTTTACATTTATTTAGCTATATTTTATGTTGAGCCCATGTGTATTAATGAAAAGTGAAAAGTGTTTTACCTGAAACAATAACAATCCATTTCTTGGTGCATGTGTTTTTAACATATTGTAATTTGTTAATGCTAAAAGTTTAAACTGTATTAGTATATTATATATGATATGATATTATATTATATTATATGATATGATATTATATATTATAAATTTGCTCATTCATTCATTTTCTTTTCGACTTAGTCCCTTTATTAATCAGGGGTCGCCACAGCGGAATGAACCTCCAACTTATCCAGCATATGTTTTATGCAGCGAATGCCCTTCCAGCTGCAACCCAACACTGTGAAACACCCATATGGGGAGAACTCCACACCGAAATGCCAACTGACCCAGCTGGGGTTTGAACCAGCGACCTTCTTGCTGTGAGGCAATCGTGCTACCCACTGCGCCACCGTGAGTCCCATTATTATTATTATTATTTTATTTTTTTCCATAAAGTCATGTGCTGCAGACCTTTTGGCCAGATCACCCTAGTAAATGAGATCTCAATCTCAAGGTTTTTCTTTTACTTGGTTAAAGAAACATTTTATTTTATGAATATTTATTTTACATTTCTACAATCTTAAAGGTGCAGTATATAAGTTTGACACGCAGTGGTTGAATTAGGTATTGCATTCCTGGATCAAAACACATGCAAGCGCAGGTTGCCAGATTGAGGACCAACAGCAGTGTGCCTGAATATTGAGCCTAAAGGCTGATTTAAGGCTGATTTAAATCGTGTTCTAAATAAAAGCAATGGCATGCAATAGAATAAATATTTTTATACTAAAATGAGTTTTTGTCCAAACTAACACCTGAAATTTATATTTTAAATATACATCATAAATCATAAGCATAATTATGTGTTGAGAGCCTTTCTGACTCAATGAATGAAATATGCAGTTTTCCATCCAGGCAACTTGTGGTGCTGAAATATAATTGGCTTAACTAGCATTGGGCGGGTTAAATGACCAAAACAAAGACAGCCGTTCCAGCACATAATGCACATTTTCAAAGCAGAATATCTGACTTCAGCATTGTTTTCAGATAAACAAGAACGTTCACTTGGTATGTTTCTTAAATATCTGCAAATATATTATGGTATTTTTATGCTTTAAAAGAGTCAAAAACTTACAGCACCTTTAACAAAGTGAGAAAACTAATCACGCATGAATGAGTACATTATTGAGAACAGTATATACTTATGAATGTAAGTGTTTTCCATATGTTCAAAATATTTATAATTATATTAATTGATTGAATTTACAGAAAAAAAGCAACACAGGCTCATTCTGAAAACACATATGGGGGTACATTTCTGGAGATTGCAAATTATGTATCCAGAAGTACGTTTGGCGAGATTTTTTTTTTTTTAAATGAACGCTATGGGGCGATCTGACACTGTTCCTTTTATCGCTTACCAGCTGACCGCTTACATCTATATGGACGGCTTTCCTGCTGTTACCAGTTTGTCCAGTAACTTGAGACGCAGACCACGATGACGGGGTTCGAGTTTGGTAAAGAAGTGTTCTAGAAAGCAGGTAAGGCAAAAACAGAAGCCAAAAAATAAAACAAACAAGTGAATAACAGGGTGAGAATGTGGTAAAATCTGAAAACGTAGTAAAAGTCAGGCGAGCGTTTTTCTTTTTCTGGATTGCTTTTTAACGGGGTGTATTTTTAAGGCTTGGTTATGTTTATAAGATGCAAAGCAATGTGTGTTCATGCTTCATTTGTAGAAGATCACATAATTTTTTCATATATCTTAATTTGATTATATACAGATAATCAGCTAACATGAAAACGACTGTCATATTTCCTAGCTCCTCCGAAAGGCCTGCCTTCAAAGATTAAAAGACATCCCATTTCTCCCGGAAGAAAGAAGCAAATGCACAGAGACTCCCGGATGCCCAAAAACAAATGATAATTTCCCAGAAATCGTGCTTCTCCCGCCAAGTCCTTAAAGACGTTGCGCACCCATCTCCACAGCATCCCTCCCAGCTGTTCAGGTACGTCGCGTGCAACTCCACCCGTTCTTCAGATACATTGCGCACCCTCAAACCCTTCCCCCCTCTTCAGCTACGTCGTGCATGCACGGTGTGTGTGCATGGTAAATGTACGTAACTTGAAGCATTTGTGATCTCACAAGCCCGGATGTATTTTTTTGTGGTCCCCAAACTTCGTTCGCTGTAGGCTTTGCTAACTCTGTAAAAGCCAATGTCTCCATTTGCATTGTACTTTGAGCTTGTTACGCTCAGAGATGTTGTTTATATTCACATATCTACATTACACATCAACTAAAGCTTAAAATTTGACCACCCCTTTAAAACGGTTGGGTTTAGGAAAGCAGGTGGGTGGGTTAATATGTGCTTTTGAAAACACTATTGGTTGGGTTTAGGAAAGAAGGAGGGTGAGTCAATGGATCAGTCAGTCAGTCAGTCAGCCATTAACTCAGTCAGTCAGTCGACAGCGGCCTCTGGTGGATTCACCCGAGAAGAGCAGGCACGAATGGCACTCGTGAGAGAAATTTAAGACCTGAAAAAGCATACACCGCGGCCTAAACTGCATAAATAAGACGTATTTAGTGCTCTCCAGAAATGTATATAGAGGTACATTTTCAGAATGAGCCTGGATTGGAAAAAAGGTACTATTGTAACATGACTTATAGATAACTTATAACATAGCATGAGATTTGTCATATCGCTCAGCTCTAAAATAAGATAAATATTTAGATTACTGATATCCGTGTAAATGTAGCTATGCAGTCAGATTAACTAAAAGGCTGCGAGAATGAAGAGGAGGGCAGAGTAAAAGGAAAGACAATAAACAATTTGACATCTCTGCAGTGTGAGCAACAGCTCCTCTTGTTGTCTCAGGCTTCCATTGCTGCTTGTGTAATGAAGATCTGAGTGAAAGCCTTGCTCCTCAAAGCAGAAGGGAGGGCTAAGAGGGGGAACGGCGCTAGATCCTGGGGCTAGATGTTGATTTGAAGAGAGAAAAGAAAGAATAATAGCCTTTGATGTTTAGAAATAAAAGCTTCTGCCTCTCAGCTTTGAAGGCTGAATGTCAGGAAACCGCAGACTAATTGGTAGTGTTATCTCAGAGGATGCTGGGGCAGCGAGGAGACTGCTGCTTGCCCCCATTACATGAGAGCACCTCATCTAAACGAAATATAGGTGAACAGGACTTACACTCGAGTACAGCATTAACTACATTTCCATCTCTCGTCTTTCTTATAACTAAAATCTGTCATTAGAACTGACCAGTTCTACGGCAATTTATCATGTGACTCTGGACCACAAAACCAGTGATAAGTTAATTAAATTAAATAACAGTTAAAATTGAAATTTGAACATGATCTGACAATAAAATAATCAAGTTTTCCATTGATGTATGGATAGCTAAGATATATTTGGACAATATTTGGCTGAGACTAAACTGTATTTGAAAATCTGTAATCTGAGGGTACAAACAAATATAAATACTGAAATATAAATAGAAAATCAATTTTAAAGTAGTCCATATTAAGTTTTAGCAGTGTTACATTAGCAGAGTAATTAGTTATAATTATTAGTTACTTCTCACAAATAGTATTTTATACAGTATTAGTAACTGAAATTCATAATAATAATAAAAGTAACTAATTACCAGGGAATGTAACTATTGTGTTACTTTAAAATAAATCTAATTTGTCAAATGACTGTAAAATAATTATAAAATATTGTACACTAATCAACACTAACTTAAAGGGCCATGATCCCAAACACAAACCTTTGTTGTGGCGCATTTATATATGCAACACTGACGACATGTCACCGAACATTTTTTCTTCTCCTTTTTGTTTGAATTACAATTGACAGCATAAGGTGGCGTCTCTCTGAACACAGTTACAGGTAAAAACAGTCTTCGAAGCTATATCATGCATATTAATGAAGTTGCATCTCATTCACAATAGAGCGCGCTGATTGGTACGAAGCAAGTCTTTCTCATGAATTAATGAACAGATGTGCTGAAAACTCAATGACGTCAATTTGTACTGTTGTACTGTACTGGCCACTACAAATCTCCACGATGGAATTTATCCAATAATATCATGGCCGTGACGCAGCTTCAAAATTGATTTTTTTAACCAAAAGAACAAATTTGCTCTAAACAACGCAAAAACAACCAATTTTCACTTTTTTTCTGAAACATAGGTGTCCTAACATCGATTTTAGCAATGTGTTTAATGTTGTTGTGGGACAAAGTGACAGACAACCATCAAATTCAACATAACATCATAAATATTATCATTACACAATAAACCCAATAGATGGTTTAAAACCAAGTACTTATTGCACAGATCACAACTCACAAGACTTGTCAACAAACCAGTCCAAATATAAATTCTTCTTCTTAAAAAATGTACTCAAAATAAACATAGTAGTAGTAGTAGTAGTAATAATATTAATAATAATAATAATAGTAATAATAATAATAATAATAATACATACATACATACATACATACATACATACATACATACATATATATACTCCCTTTGTATATGAATTTTGCAAATGAAAATTACCTGTCACAAACTGGTAGACAAACTGTACCCCACTTAAAGCATTTTCTTGCTTATAAAAGTAAAGTTTAACAAGAAGTGCTCTCAATATAATACTGAACAACATACCAAAAATAACTAATAATAATTTTAATAAAAATAGTAAAGTATAGTAAAACTCCATGGCCAATAATGATCATTATATTTCCAGTTTGCAAAAGCTACCTTTGAAATTGTTGGATTTGCCATTGTTCTGACTCGTTGGTGTGTGCAACTGACTGCCTCTGATTGGCAAACTATGGAAAAGGTACTCTAAGCCAATCATCACATTCTCAGCACCATGTTTACAGACACACCAATCATCATCACTGGTTGGTTGTGTCCCGCCCCAGCCCCAAACACACACACCAACCAAGTATAGCTGTTAGTAACGCCATGTATTTAAAGCACCGCTATTCCCATAATTTTTCAGTAATGCACATCACAAAAAAGAAATCTGAATTTATATATTTCTGGTAGAAACTTACAAAATGTCTTCATTGAATCAGAATCAGAAAGAGCTTTATTGCCAGGTATGTTCACACATACGAGGAATTTGTTTTCGTGACAGAGCTTCTACAGTGCAACAGCATTACAGAGACAGGATAAAAAAACAGATAATAAATATATTTTAAAAAATAGAAGTAAGTAGTGAGTGCAAATATACAGATTGACAAGTGTATGTACATGTTTATTACTATATACAACATTATATGTGCAGCTGTTATGTGCAAATTGGCATGTAAAGTGTGTTGTTAAATAAGTGTACAAGTGTATAAAAGTGTATAGCAAGTAGTGACGTTGGTTCGACAATTATTATCATCAAGTGTTCATGAGATGGATTGCCTGAGGGAAGAAACTGTTTCTGTGTCGGGCTGTTCTGGTGCGCAGTGCTCTGTAGCGTCGACCAGAAGGTAAAAGTTCAAAGAGGCAGTGTGCTGGGTGTGAGGGGTCCAGAGTGATTTTGAACATGATCTTTATTGAATATTCAAACAATTTTTGGCATAATATATAATTTTGACTTTGGCTACTCCTTCAAATATGCCCATGTAACATACAATTATTTTGATTGAATAATGCTGATATGTATTATTAAGATTATGTGTTTGTAATAGTCAATATTAGATAATAGCTTACTCTTAAAATTCTTACTGAGCATATTCAAATTAAATGTAACTTATAAATAAAAAACTGAAGTAAATCATTTTAAATGCTAAATTTAAGTTCAAATTACAGTCTTGTTGTTTTTTGTATTTATTTTTATGATTTTTATTTTATTTTTAAGCATGTTGATTGAATGATTGATTGATTGATTGATTGATTGATTGATTGATTCATTGATTCATTGATTGATTGTCTTAACATTTATTTAATTTCAAGGACCCACAATTATTTAAGTTTTATGGCTGGAGACTAAATATTTACAAAATTTGATGTGCATTAAGCAAATAGTCCACATCTATTCCTTTAAAAGTGGCTGAATATACTGTTCACATTTTAGATGAACTTAAAACACTGAATAACATATACAGTTCTGTCAAATTATGCATCTCGTTCTCTCAAAGTGTGCTTAGTGGCATGAATATAGTTCTACAAGATAATAGATTTCTCTTCAAGGTCCTAAACACAAGGGCAAATTTAACACCGAACAAAAGTAGACAGCTGCCTTGGGACCGCCGAAGACAATCAGGCCTGTACAAGCACCATAATAGAACTGTTCACCGTCTCAAACAAAATTAACAACAGAGAACAAGAGCACCTCAGTGCGAGCTGTACAATGAAGAGAGAAAGCCAGGTAAATAAGTTGATTTGAGAGCCCTCTCTCCTGTCCATGCCTAGGGCCCATACAGTACATCACTAAATTGGCTCCTGTCTAAACACACTGTCATCGCTTGAGAAATGTGTTTTGTTGGGGTTTTTTTTATTAGAGTTCTGCCAATGTGATATTTAATGGTGTTTGTGAAATGTGACTGGTCAGAGTAACAGAAAGGGACAAAATGTTTATTGTTTCTCCCCTCTGATATGGATATTTAACCTCCACACTGGTGGGGATTTGGGGATCAGTGTGAAAGCTGTGAAGGTTTCACCCCTGCTGTTACAGACTCAGAAATACAGCAATGCTCCTACAAGCAAATTTTGACTTCTTCGATCACGCTTGTAGAGCAGAATCTCGTATTTACTTTAACAGATTGTACCCTTCATGACTGTATTAATTATTAACAACACATATCACATGCAAAATGCAACCCAGCAAATCTCTTTTACACAGCTAAATTATTGATTTGGTCTTTTAAAAACTTCAGTCTAAAACTTGCCCGAATACCAACTCCATCTCAATACTGGAAAAAGACTTGTGTGTATAGATTATGTATAGTTCTGCTTTCATCAAAGGTTTGGAATTTGTATGAGTAAAACCAGTTCTGAGAATCACAAGCATTTTCAGACAGACTAAAAGAGACAATGGAAAAAAGAGAGAAAAGACAGTGTTTGGATATGCTGTTGTTCCAGACCTTATTAATAATTCATCGATCTGAGTATTTCTATGAATGGCATTATTCAAATTATGTTAAGTCACATCAGCCCACCTTCTCAGCTGTGAAGAGTTCTTAACGTGATGATGAAAGAGGTGTAATTTCCCCTGTGTCAGACACAATGTTTGAAAGACCCCTGTGATATGAATCACCTTCAGCAGTAGTTATGACAAATTTTCTCTGTTGCAGGCTTCGCAGACATAGTTATTACGAATGAAGAACTGTTTCAGCCTTTCAGAGAATATCACAGTTCAACTGCCAAGACATTAAAAGACAAAACACGACTGTGAATAATTTTCTTAGAATTAGGCATGCTGGAGAAATGTGAAATGTATGCCACAAAATAAACCTATAAGAACATTTTGTATCAACACCGACAAGAAATGATTCATTCTGTGTTCGCCAAATCATTGTGAGATCATATATTAATAGTTCAATATTAATAGTTAATGAATGTTAACATTATGGCCAATAACTGATACAGTATATGCACATATAAATACTAGTGATTTATTACACTCATTACTTCAGAATTTCAGCTTCAGAGGCTTCCACGGTCCTCAGTGATTGTATATACTCTAAGACCATAATGATGACGTGAATCTATCTATATTAATTTGAGCCTATTCCCCTTATAAAACATTGGAAAAACTAGATGACAATTTTATTTTTTTGCTTGTTTGTTTTGTTATGTTTTTTGCAGTACATCATGAGATGTAATACCTACACTGTCAACAATTTTTTGTAGAATCTACAGTAACTTGCTGTAAATCAATTACAGCAAAAATACTGTATATACGTTTACAGCTTCATTTAGTACACTGTAAAACCGAACAGTCAACTTTATCAAATGAAATGTGTAGTTAACTCAAAATTGACTGGTTTTGAACTCAGTGTTTAAGGTAATGAGTTAATTAAATACCTAATTACTACAACTTAAATGGAGTAAGTTCACAGTACTCATACAGTATAAATTAGTTTAACTCAAATGGTTTGTAGCAATCGGTTTCCTCAAATGGTTTAAGTTGCCTTAACTTGTTGGGTTTTACAGTACTCAGTTGGTTTGAGTTCTCTTCATTTTACTGTGCTCAAATCGCTTCTTTTACTCAAATGAATTAAGTTCACAATACTCATAAGGATTACTCTTTGAACTTAAATAGTTTGTTGCAATTGGTTTCCTCAAATGGTTCGAGTTACCTTAACTTTTTGGCTTTTACAATATATGCATATTTGTAGTATATGTATTTACAGTATTGTGTACATTTTCTGTAAAATATTTTTACAATGTAACTAACATACAGCAACACACTGCATAACTGTCCTACAGTTACATACTGTTCATATTACAGTTAAATAATGTGTAATTTACAAAAATTGTTAACAGTGTCAATGGGTTCGATCGATACACAATGCCATAGTGCATCGCCGATGGCCAATAGACAACATGATGCTGAGCTGGCATGCAATTGAGGTCAGAATTATTAGCCCCCTTTTGAGTTTTTTTTTATTTTTTTTTTTATATATATATATATTTCCAAATTATGTTTAACAGAGCAAGAAAATTTTCACAGTATGTCTGAATGTTTTTTTCTTCTGTAGAAAGTATTATTTGTTTTATTTTGGCTAAACTAAAAGCAGTTTTTAAATTTTTAAAAGCCATTTTAAGGTCAAAATTATTAGCTATATATATTTTTGATTTTCTACAGAACAAACCATCATTATACAATAATTTGCCTAATTATCCTAACCTGCCTACCTAATTAACCTACTTAAGCCTTTAAATGTCACTTTAAGCTGTATAGAAGAGTCTTGAAAAATATCTAGTCAAATATTATTATTGTTATTATTATTATTTATTATTATTATTATTATTATATAATTATTATGGCATCATGGCAAAGATAAAATAAATCAGTTATTAGAAATGAGTTATTAAAACTAATTTTAGAAATGTGTTGAAAAAATGTTACTCTGTTAAACAGAAAATGGGGAACAAAATAAACAGGGGGGGGGGGGGGAATAATTCAGGGGGGTTAATTTTTCTGACGTCAATTGTATGTAAGTTTATTACATTTCATGATTCTTAGATTGCAAACTAAATGTAAAATAGGTGAAAGATTTGCATGTCCAATTTCTTATCTATTATTAACAGACCTATTTTAAATTGAAATCATATAAGCAATATATGTAACAGTTACCCAGCTGATTGTGCATCCTATATTGTCACGTCAATCATCATTAAAATCACACACAAAACCAAACATTATTTTAAAATGTTTTTTAAAAAACACATCAGTGAATGCAATCACAACCATACAGCCTGTGCAGAATTTCAACAAACTATGACTGACAACATATATTTTTGGAGTAACCTCCTTTAGTCTGAAATGGGTCAATAGCAGTGATTCAATAAATTATAGTAAAACGGCAGATGCTGAATTAAAACAAGGCAAAAAAAAGTGTACTGATGAGACACAATCAAATGGCCTATAATTCAGTCCGATAAAGGCACTCTGTTGCCAGGATACACCATTTTGGAAATTTAACCTTCCAGTTTTTGCACAGAAAAGACAGATTTTTCACAGGATTATACATTTATTCAACAGGCTACAACATGTCTGTTATTGTCACATATGTTTCCCTAGTTAGTATTTTAGTGAAATGACTGAAATCCAGGACAGGGTTTCTGCAGGTATCATAAAGTTAAATTTAAAACTTTAACACATTTTTAAGACCATTATGAAGGAAATTTTAGGCTTCTACAGGGCTAAATGCACAGGATTTTTTTTCGAATATGCCAGTTAGAAAATATTTATACTTGCGTCTTGCCCTATCAAAAAATTATTAAAATTTAATACATTTACTAATACAATAATAATAATTTCGTTTGAATATTTTTCAAGTATATCCATTTACAAACCCTATAACCCTTACCAAGAATAGAACGAAACAAAGCTGTCAATTACTGCAGTCTACAATAATAATAATAATTCAATTAAAAAATATATTGATCAGGTCAGTATCCTAAGCAGTAAATAAATGGAGAATTTTTAAGCAAATGTTACAATAATAAAGGTAATTAAATGCTATTTTTAAATAAGAAGATAAAAGTTTTATTGAGATTGGGATTGTTGATGATTATATGGGAGTTATGCACATATTGGGTAGCAATACATGAACAAAGGAAAATAAAGACCTGTTAAAAAAGATTTAAGACTAACAACACAACATTTAAGACTTTAAAACCTAAAATTTAGTTTTTGGAACTTAAGACATTTTAAGATTTTTCAAGACCCCGCGGATACCCTGCCAGGGGGTACTGACAAGCAATCATAATATACTGCACGTTGAGAGTTGGTGACTTACTGAGAACTGCATTTATGTAACATGTTGTTGCTAAAATGATGTTACTAATCTAGAGTGAGTACAAAGCAGTTAATTAAAAGAAGATATTAAAGAGCAATGGCTGTGAGTGTCTGAAAGGTAATTAAATATCTGATTAAAGATATATGAAGGTATAAAGACACAGTACTCCTTGTCTGTTGTACAAAAAACAAACAAAAAAAAAAAAAAAACAGTAATGATTAAGATAAGAAACAATCGATGCTGGGTACATCACACTGCAGAACTACAGGCTGAATCATTAACTTCCTTTGAGATCCTAAAACATACTAGATCACCAATTTGTCTGAGTGACAGTTCAGTTTAGAAATGGGTTTAAAGGGATTTCTCGGGTAAGACTTAATTTCTACCAAAGCCAAAAAGGAAGAAAAGCAAAATATAAAAATCTATGGACTTGAATCAGAAATAAAGCGAGCATCTTTGGCTTCCTAAAGACTATAGAGAGCGGTATAGTCCCACTGGGATCATTCAAGTTGTACTGTGACATTCAGCACATACCTATGAGAAAGAGAGCAATAGAAGCAGAATGAGCAGTAATAATAACGCTCCGACAACAGAAAGAACAAATAAATGAGTAACAGAAAGGGAAAAGCGGTAATGAAAGAGTCAGTGAGTTGTAAAGGCTGTTAAAGTAGCTCATCTGAAAAAAGGCTGAATCGTTTTCTCCTCCTTTGTGTGATGCCATTGAATCGAACCGTATTTCTTTTTTATCCTACATGCATTGGATTTAATCTAGCCTGATGGCAAAGTGAACACGATGACAAACAGATCAAACATGAACAACATATTAATGCCTGATGCATGTATCTAATGGGCTATTTGTAAAATTAAAAGCTCTTCAGCCTGAATGTCATTGGTCATCCAAGATGGAAAGTAAAAGAGGGGTCTGACTCAACAAATTGGTTTAAATTGAAGTCTTCTGCTCATCACGTGTACAGTACGCCTCGAACATGAAGAAGAGGTTATTAGCATTAATGGAGGAGGCCAGTGAGGAGCACCATCTCTCTGCTAGTGGACGGATCCGATGGAGCAGTAATATTCTAATTGGATCCATCCCATTAAAAAAAGCTTGTTTTCTTTGATTACTTTGATGTTTGGCTTGGAGCAACGGGGGCAGTTCCATTTATTTACTCCCTCTCTCTCCCTCTCTCTCCTTGACTTAATAAATTGGCTCAGTGAGATCAGCCTCATTCACGAAACACTCTAGTGGCCCCTACAGGCGAGCATCGGAACAACAAACATTAGCTATTCTGAGCACGTGGCACTCGGGGAGAAAAGAGTAGATCAAAACAGGCCTCCAGATTTATGATTTCATTCTGTTGCCCCATGAAATTCCTTTTAACTGTCCTGTTCATCAGTGTGATTCAGCAATCTTTCATGTCACCTTGAACAGGATGGCAAAGTTGCATGCATGTTTTCAAATTTCATCTTATTTTTTTGTCTATTTTAATTGCATGATTATATAGTCAATGTAAAAAAAGGGTTTTCTCATACTAGCATTGTTCCCAGAGTGTGGTTTCATATCAGACAGCTAAGCGTTTGGATACCGAAGCACACTGAGGCTGCTACTAAACACCCGGATCTTAATTAAACTAGGATTATAGGTCAATTAGAGGACTAAAGGAAACAGAGAGATGTAATGCAAGATAAAACAACCTTTTTTTTTTTTTACGACGAAGGAGTAACAAATCAAGGGCTTTGGGAAAGCAGGACTGACACAGTAAAAAAATAATAATTCATTGGACTTACTAAATTGTTTGAAGGTACATTAAGTGGTCGCACTCAATTTATATAGGCTGGATTTAACTAAGTTGAACATAACTGTAAGAGCCTGTTCAATATCAATAATTTAATATTATTTTGTTGTTGAAATGTTATGTTCAAGTGATACTTAAAAATAATTCCTGCCAAATTTGTGTTTCATATTCATGTATGGCAAAACTAGTTTTAATGCTTTATGGGCTATGAACATTTTCACAAGTTAATCTAACTTTCAAAATATCAGAGATATTGATTCAAAATATTCTGCTTCTCTATAAACAAATAGATTATTTACTACAAGGCTGAACTAAAGTGATGATAAAAACTACCTGTAAAGCATTTATTAGTTTTAAAAGTTCACACTTAGCTGATGATTAATTATAAGCTTGTTTGGCATGCTGCCTCGGGATAGAGCCCTGAGCTTATAAGATCCTCGAGCCTAGGGCTCCCTCCCGTTGCAAGGCGAGAGGGGAGTTTGATCTCAGGTAGATCTCGAGAACTCCCCTGCTGTAATAACCAATGAACAGCCAGTGATTGCTCTTGAGAGATAACCATTTACTAGGAGCATGTCTATAGTGCCGGTTTGGATTAGTCAATTAACTTAGGTTGCATGTTTTTGGACGGTGGGAGGAAACCGGGGGAAACCCACGTGAGCACAGGGAGAAATGCAAACTCCGCACAGAAACGTCTGCTGGTTTGGTAAAGCCTGGAACCAGAGACATTCTTGCTGTGAGGCAACAGTGCTAGGCACTGGGCCACCGTGTCACCCATCTAGGAAGAAAGAGGAGTAGGAGTGGATGGGGGGGATTCTTCAAAACGAAGATAGCGGTGGTACGTAACCCAGGGTATTTGTAGTAGCTTAGGAGTTGTCTGATTGGTGCATTGAGAATTGGATAATATGGATCCAGCCGCTAGCAATCATAAGCATGTGATCCTCTCGAAATTAGTTTATAAATAAATTTCACAATGTTTACTTACCAACTGAAGTAAAAAGTTGCAACTGATTTAGTTAATACAGTTAATAGTTATAAAGTTGTATTAAGTTTGTTTGTTTTTCCTACTATCAATGTCCATGATTTTGAGTTCCTAGCTTTCTTCAAAACATCTCTTTTGTGTTCAAAAGTAAAAAAAAACTAACTGTTTTGGAACAATTGTAAAAATGCATGGTTACACACAATTTCTTCATGTTGTCCCAACACATATCGATTAAATTAACTTAATATGCATGCACACAGACTTTTAATTTTCAGCCAGGCAGCCTAAGAGTTTCCGGTGAACCATTTTTCCATTATAACATTGTCAAGTTTAAGATTGAATTTCTTTTAAAAAAAATCAGCGATCTTCACTGTCTGTTAGATATACGATATGAAGTGGGTCTCCGATTGGACAAAAAGCACTGCATTAAATTCTATTTCCCCCCGCCATGTCTTTAAAGTATGACAGTTTATTTACCCCATTATTTTCAATAGAGATTTTGCGCTAGCCTGTTGCTACTGACGCTGCTAGTGGCTACAATAGTCTTTCATCTCGTTTTATGCTTGAACAACTAAATGAATGCTTAAGTCTGTTTAACTGATTGTATTGTAATTACATTACAACATTAATGCTGTAAAAACAACCTTGTGAAATTGAAAACAGTCACAAAGCTTTCATCGGAAGTTTATCTTTGGCTTTAAAACTGTAGCTGTGCATAGAGCCCATTATGTATAAATGTGTGGTGTTTCTTTAATGCTCGCATTGTCTTCTCGCGAGAAGTGAAGTGTTAACGCAGGTATTGGAGAAACAGTTTTCTTACCGTCTGTTGGCAATTAAAAATAATTCTTTCTTCTGTGTGTCTAAACGCTGTAAGAGACACATTTAAAAGGTTTAATAAGGATGCAGAATGTAAGAATCATCTGGATTTTTGTACTTTGATTTAAATAAACATGCATTTGTTTACGTATTTGTCTGACATTGTGGCAATGAGTAAGAACTCAACGTTCCTGCCAAGCAAAGAAAGATATAGTTTGCAGCTATAATTACTAAATTTAATGTGTTTATATTCAGTCCATATACATCGTTTCCAATCACTTACTCCCCCCAAAAATTGTAAATCCAATAAATAATTTAGTTTTTTCAGTGCAGAAGTAGTGAACACAGGCAAGGCAAAACATAGGAGTGTGTGATGAAGTGAAATGTAAATTCAAGCATGTTATGTTGTGAATGGGGATAAAGGCATTCAGCCACAACACAGAACTTGGTCACTTTACTTTGAGGGTCCGTTTGTTGAATTTAAGTTACATTGCATCAACAGTACATGCCAACTAATTCTCATTAGATTACAAGTAGACTGTTAGGTAAGGGTTAGTGTAAGTTGACATGTACTTGCAAAGTTTCTTATAGTCAGTTAAATGTCTGTTGAAGGAGCAGTATCAACAGATATTAAGCAGACAGTCTACTAATACTCAAATGGACCATCAAAATGAAGTGTTACCCAGAACTTCCTCACTTACTCGAAATATAATATTCACACAATCCTCACATCATTGATTCAAGCATTTGATCTATCATCTATCTCCTAAATGTCCCTGTTGTGTTCTCACGCGTCACTACATTGAATGAATCTGATCTGATGAGAGTGTTTTTTTGTGGCATGTGAGGGCTAATGCAAACACACTGATTAAAATCACTACAGCCAACAAACACACACACACACTCAGATGATCTGATAAGAGTGTATTTCAGTTCTGATCTAAAGATGAATACTGACAGTCAGAAAGACATGTATCCTAAGGCCAGGTGCCTGCCTGAATATAAACACATCATAACACACACATTCGCATTCGCTCATACACATACACACACGCACTGCAATAATGATATTTTTGTGATATAAGATTTCGCCAGAAAAATGCTATTTTTAGTAACTTTTTTTTAGAATTAGATATAGATGTTTTTCTGATATAATTATATCTAATCAGGCAAATACTGTAAAAAAAAAAAATGTAAAAATCAATATGCAAATATATGGAGTTTTAAGACACTACGAGTGACGGGAAATCTCACAGATATTCTGATTTGCAATTGTCATTTTACTGACTTGTATTCCCATTTTTTTATTTTCAGCTCTCTGTTCTGAGGCACTATTAGTTCATCTTTGGGCTAGGCATGGGCTGGTATTAGATTCTGACTGTATAATAACCTTGGATAAAAATATCACGGTTTCACGATATTGTGATTTCCGCTATAAAAATACAATATAACTAAACACAATATAATTTATTGTGAGGAACATTTCAAATATTTTGTAACAAAGTATGTCAAGCTAAATAATTTAAATAAACCATTGACTTCTGCTGTTTTCGTTGGTTAAAAAAAAAACATATTTCTTAATTTAAAACAGCATCTTGGATAGCTTTTCTGCTGGAGATACTGTTGTCCTAAAAATAATAATAATAATCATAATAATAATCATAATAAATAAATAAATAAATAAATAAATAAATAAATAAATAAACAAACATTTACCTTAGGAACGATATAGCA
Organism: Danio aesculapii; assembly: GCF_903798145.1. Taxonomy (NCBI): domain Eukaryota; kingdom Metazoa; phylum Chordata; class Actinopteri; order Cypriniformes; family Danionidae; genus Danio; species Danio aesculapii. The sequence continues at coordinate 35,478,448 of NC_079441.1, read as the reverse complement.
AAAAATGTTGGAGGTTTAAAAAACCTTGACTTTTCCAAACCGAGGTATACATTGAAAACGATTATTGTCCCATGCCTACTTTGGGCCTGGTCTATCCATTAGCATAATAGCACATACTTTAAGTAAGGTGGGTTTACATATAGTAAGGTCTCATCTGATTTGGATAATCAATGTCCTGTGTGCATGCAACACACAAATGTTTGGGACATAAAATATATGTAATTTATCGGATCTCTGTAATATTGACATTTCATATAAAATTATCTTGAGAAAATAAATTTTTCTAAATATTGCATCGGCCCTATTCTGTATGATTTATAAGCTTTCCTCATAAGGGACAAAAATGTCCCAACAAGGACAAAAATGTATATTTTTGTACTATACTTAAAACCTTTGCACCTGTAACTGGTTTACACACACATTTGGACATCTTGATGTGGACCTTTGCTAGTTTTTATATTATTGTTTGTTGGAATATTTAGCCAATTCTATGCATGTTCAACAAAAAAGTCAAGACAGGGTTTTCTTCAATGTCAAAAAATATTAATAATTTATTAGGGTGCTTTCACACTTGGTTCAATTGCCTGGACTGAACCCAGGTTGGATTGTCCCCCTTGCCACCTTCTCGGCTGGTTTGTGTTCACACTATCTTTTTCCCTTCTGAACCATGGTACGCTTGCATCATCAAGCTGCTGTTTTGTGTACAGATGTCGCTAGGTATAAAAGCAAAGTGGCAAAATGGAGACGTCTGCATATCATGTTCATTCTGCTTTTACTGAATCTTTAGGTTTTGTTACCAAAACCAAAATACAGAGAGCCACGTGTGTTTATCTGCCACAAAAAAAAAAAAAAAAAAAAAAACTTAAAAACGTTCAGAACATTGTGCGATGTCTGCAGAAGCCGTTTTTGGTGGAGACAGGCAGACATTATCACTGTTTGCACTGGGTCAGTCCCGCTTGTTGCCAAGATAGGTGATACACAGACATACACACATGAATGAACATTATGAACACTGAAGTTTGTTATACAGTTGGCAGTTCACTTCCATTATTTAGTACTATTGCATTCATATCAGAAGTGAACCGTACCAGAGTTCGCATGAAACGTACCGGACCACCACTTTCAGGTGGACTCAGTTATGGTTCGTAGGTGCGCACCCGAGTTCAGAAGCCAAGTAGCTAAACGTACCGTATTCTGACATCAAACAAACCCAGGTGCGGACCAAAAGTGCTAGTGTGAAAGCACCCTTAGATACACATGAATAATTGGATTAAGCTCTGGAGCTCTGGGTCATGTTACACCAATACAATACAAGAATTACATTCGGAAGGTTCGAAACAACTCTACTTTCCTCTGACTCCAGTATTTATACACAACTGATTTTAAAAGGTGGAGTATTTGGTGGCATTCGTCACTTGTCAATCATTCTGCTGAAATCCTTGTGAATTTTTTACATTTTCAGATCAACATCATTTTGTATTTTTAATTATTTATTTCTTTTATGGGAGTCATTTTTGACTTGTATTTGCGAGGACATTCGGTCCTAAAAACATAACCTAAACAAGAATATATTCCCAACCCTAACTAGCTAATCCTTAGAGAAAACGTCTGAAAACATTAAAATAACAAAAATAAATGTAAAAAGTATATATAGTATTTAGTTTAGTATAATTTGAGCCCCAAATATATACTATTTACTCAACCTCGAGACATTTCAAAGGTTTTTGGGTCACATTTTTCAGTTGAACACAAAAAGATACGCATAACTCAACACAATTTCATACCAATTCATAACTTTTTAATTTAGTAGTTTATTCATATGAATTTGTACAATTTCATTCGCATATGATCTGCTTTTCGCAAGCATATCTCACAATGACGGTTGGGATTAGGAGTTGGGTTTGATGCCATGCCTCCTTGTTACAATTGTACATTTTTCTACGTTATTTCTTAGTTCAATCATACGAATTAGCCACTAAATGAACAAAATGTCAAATACGCACGTTTCCTCGTGAGATCAGACTGGCATAACTACACATGTATGACTTTGATGAATGTTTAATGTATTAAATCAGATAATACCGAGCAATTCCATGCAAATGTCAACCTGGCCATGAAAAAAAATTACATACATCAAAATATTGAGATTCTTTCTTTGTTTTTTTTTTTTTGTGTAGGCTTGTATTTTACACTACTGTAAAATACTCAAAATGTCTCTGTCAATGTTTTCAAACAATTATATTTGATTTACCAAAATCACACAAGTAACAATTTCACATATGCCACATCCATAACGGAGAGATGTCACATCCATAACGGAGAGATGTCACATCCATAACGAAGCTTTTTCAACATAAATGCAAAAATGTCAAACAAAATAAAATCAATCATGTTTGTTCTATAGAGAGACAACTTTAATTCTTTAGATTAGCATTGTTTCTTTTGGGTTGTGCAGTTTAATTCAGAGAATTTCTACAAAGTATGTCTTGTACTTTAAACTCGCTACCTTTTTTTATCACATCTATAATGCATGCTTATTTCCATCATTTAAAACCTAAAAGTTGTTTACAGATTGATATTTTTATGATCCCATAACTCTGTGGTTAGTTGTTTTGGAAAATATAAACAGACATATCAATATAATGTTAACAAATACTTTCTCAGTAAATTTATGTTTTGAATTTGTACTGTAAATGTCACATCCATAACGCTGGAATAATCTACTGTATTTACTCTGTATTGTTTCTCATAGGTCGGTTTTCTTTGACAATACAGTATATCTGAGAACAGTATATATCAGTATATATATATATATATATATATATATATATATATATATATATATATATATATATATATGTATGTCTCTTAAGCCAAGCCTGTTCATAAATACTAATAAGCACAGGTAATTTGTTCAAAACAAGATAATTGAGAATCTTCAATGCATCAAACGCAGACCAGTTTAATGGATCATTAAAAGTGATTATACAGTACATCACTACAATTATGATGAGATTCTCGAGTCAAGCAATATGTGCATCTGATCATTTAATAAAATTACCCACAGACTTTCTACATTGAAGGTCAGCATACTAATGTCTCCATTAATAAGTTATTTAATTTAGACTTTATCACACAATGACTTGTTCAGCCTGAGTTTGCACTAATAAAGTCACTTTCAAATAGTATTGTTCCTGTGACTTTCATTTTGTAACTTTGGCAGCAATGAATAAATTAAAGCTCTGTCAGCAATTTGATAAGCCTTCCAAACTTTAGTTGTGTCCCTTTTAAACTGTACACTTCTTTCCCTTCTGCATTCTTTCTTGCTTTCAAGATAGTGGTACTTTTAAGTCCCTCAGATTAGTGATTGTGATTGCAAGGTTTCTCTTAATTAACCTCTGTTTTTAATTTCTTATGCAACTCATTTTCAACAGAAATCACACTGCTGCAAAGCCTTATGGGATACCTGCTGATGAACAGCTGCCTTTGTTTAGTACTGTATATATGAGTGTGAGAGAAGAGTTTGTATAATTAGTGCAATCTGGAATGGCTTTTTATCTAGATATTGTTTCCAAAACAATCTGTAATTTGCAAAAATTAGTTTGTTAAACTGTGAGTGTGAACATTCAGGCATGTTCAATAAATACACTCATTTACATATTTACAAATACATATTTATAAATACAATAAATAAAATGAGCTGAAACTACAAAAGTATTCTCAACTATATTATTCGCAACTATATTATTTTACGTTCAATCAATTTCAATTTGTTAAGTTAACTTTAATTGTGTTGGGACAACCTGAATGAAATAAGATTATGAATTATCAAATATCCTTAATTAAATGGCATATTACTGCACAGGTGAAAGAAGTATTTCTGTGTTAATCAAATTAGAACCAATAATGATTGTTTTAAATGAATAAATAAATGACTTGTCACATTTAATGCCAGATTTTGTTTCATATTTACATTGTAATTGTATTTTTACCACATTGTACATTTCATATTTCTATATTTAATATATATAATTCATTCACAAACCTTAAATGTTTTGACATTATTTATCTGGTAACTGCAGAATAAACACATTGATCACATTAACGCACACACATTTATGTGAAGGGAACATTTATTTTAGATGGGCTGATATCACCCCTTTTTAGCATCTATCCTCAAAAGGGTCCTAATTTTTGATTTTATATAAATGGCCACCCTAATGTTATCTTGTGCTTTATCTTTGGAGCTAATCTTCATTGAATGTTAATAGAATACACTGTAAACATTATACAGTAAAAAATATAAATAATAATAATAATAATATACATTTGAAGTCAGAATTATTAAACCCCCTGAATTTTTAGCCCCCATGTTCATTTTTTCCCCAATTTCTGTTTAACGAAGAGATTTTTTCAACACATTTCTAAACATAATAGTTTTAATAACTCATTTCTAATAACTGATTTATTTTATATTTGCCATGATGACAGTAAATAATATTTGACTAGATATTTTTCAAGACACTTCTATACAGCTTAAAGTGACATGTAAAGGATTAACTAGGTTAATTAGGTTAATTAGGCAGGTTAGGATAATTAGGCAAGTTATTGTATAACGATGATTTGTTCTGTAGACTATTGAAAAAATATATAGCTTAAAGGGGCTAATAATTTTGACCTTAAAATGTTTGTTAAAAAATACTGTGTATACTGTGAAAATACAAATATATTCTACTACCTTTTAGACCCTTTGCTATCAGTTTCACACAACACACATATAAACACATTATAAATAATACTGTATACTCTCACACTGATTAATATGTTATATATTACATTGTGTTTTAGCCTTTATACAAAACAGTGTTATTTAAAAGGGGTCGTATTACACATAGTTTTATTATTTCCCCCTGAGGTTCATTTTTCATAACTAAACCAGTGATTTTTCATCTTCTCTCTAACCTTTAGAAATAAACAGTTTTTGTGCTGCAGAGCAAAGTTGTTGAGGCTGTGAAAGTTCAGAATGAGTTTTTGCCGCTCACAATCAATAAATGTTTTTTGTTTGTTTTGTTTTTAACCACAGTAAGCTTTGAATTCAGAAATTTACTTCTCCATCCCACTTTGTCTCAAATCATAAAAAATAGATTCCTTGTGATATGACCCTTTCAATAATCATAAGGCAAATGAAAATAACAAGTAATTTCACACAAACAGAAGTGTTGTCAGCACATACTGTATATTGCACTCCTACACACAGTCACACATTCATATGCTCTCTTCATTTCTCTCCATTGCATACAGTAAAACCTCTAGTGCATTAATAATTAGTCATTTAAAAGAGCACTCCACTTTTAGGGTTCATTTTACAAATCACCTTAAACAGTTTTACCAATTTTCAATCCATTCAGTTGATCTCTGGGTCTGTCTGAAACACTTTTGGTTAGCTTAGCATAAATGATTCATTCATTTTCTTCGGCTTAGTCCCTGATGTAGTAGGTGTCGCCACAGCAGAATGAACCACCGACTACTCTGGCATATTTTTTATGCCCTTCCAACCACAACCCAGCACCATGCTGGCACGCACGCATGCACGCACGCACACACGCATGCGCACACACACACACTCACACACATTCATACACTACGACCAATTTAGTTCATCCAATTCACTTATAGCACATGTCTTTGGACTACTGGGGAAACTGGAGCACCTGGAGGAAAACCATGCCAACGTGGGGAGAACATGCAAACTCCACACATAAATGCTAACTGGCCCAAAGGGGACTCAAAACAGTGACCTTTTTGCTGTGAGGCAACAGTGCTAACCACACCACCTCAGTTTGATTATTCTGTTATGTCGTTTATTAAAGGTTGCTATTTTCTTGGTCAATATAGCTAGGAACTGCAGTATTTTCTTTGTCTGGTGTTATAACATAGGGCCTTTGCAGATACAATGATATTAAGCGGTTACAAATATCTAGTTGGGGACTATTTTGAGGTGCTTGTAGAATATCATTGTGCCTGCTGAAACCATGGTATAGCAGCAACGCTCCTTGATTATTAAACCAGAATGACAGTATAGGTCCTAGCCATGTAGACCTGGAAAATAGCATTCTTTAAGACCTACACATAAAAGATATTTCAATAAAAGGCCATGTGATTTTGTCTCAACTGTTGATGAGATTGGATAATTGAAATAATCGATGTTCCAATCTCAATTGCATTTACCTCAAATTTTGTTTTAATAATTCTATTATAACACATTAGCAAAATATCACCCTCAAAATGATTGAGTAATTACATATTCGTTTGTAGATTTTTTTATTAGTAGCTTCCCCAATTGCAGAAACTTACTTTTTTATTATTGATTAACTTATTACAAAATTTCAGTGTTTCAGGAAGTAAATATTGGATACAGATCACAAATGTTTCAGTGATATTTTAGTTTTACATTTGCAGCTTTCAAATCGCAACATAGTTAAGAAAGTGAAAATCATATCTAATTTAGGAACACAGTAGTACGAAACATACAGTTCAGGCTGGCCAATTAATCAAAGCCAATTGTCATGTACATTTCTGTCAGTAAGGCCAAAAAGATTGAGCAGCATTTACTACACAGAGCTGTAGTTCAGTCAAAATCTCATTCGAAAAGAGGTGAGACAGCCAATAATCACTTGAAGATAATCATTCAGAGATAATGACAGCTGCTTACATAGCTTCTCAATGAAATATGGCTTAGTGTGTGTAATAAAAAGAAAAAAACATACCCTCTTTGTAAACTCTTTTGTATTTTCCTGTCTCAGTAAACCAATAAACTTGCAGAACTGGTGTCTGTTGTTGCCTCTATGAAAATATATTGCAGTTCAGTATAGTAATTTGTTTATTAGACATGCCGAATCAATAAAAGCAGTTAAATAATGTTTATAATGCAGTGTTATGGGAACTTCCAGAGTTGTTTCTTCATGGGTGTTTGCAGTTTCTATGTAAGAGCGCACTCTGGCTTTTGATGGAGATTTACCACTGACCACACAACTGTGCTATCTTGACAAGATGTGTTATGATAATCGCAGCTTTGCTCGATCATGTTTGGGATTTCATTTAAATGTATTGCCATCACTAATACAGTACTGCACTGTAAATAAATGTTCTTTCAACTCAAAATGTTAAGTTGACATCCCTTAAATAGTAAAGTTGTGTTAATTTAGGTTAATTTAATTCAAGTGTAATGGACATGGTTGAAATTTAATGAACTTAAATATTGAATTTGACTGTCATTCACACACACTATGACCAATTTGTTTTTATCAATTCACATGTATTATATATATATATATATATATATATATATATATATATATATATATATATATATATACCTATACACACACACACACAATGACAAAATGCATACAAATACAGTTTTAAAGTGGAGTTATTTAATAAAAAAAATTATATGCGCACATATTTGTAGTATTTGTAACTAATATACATGAGTTCAGCAGACTCTTTTTTTAAGTATAAGTTCAGCCAGTAAAACTTTGATATACAAGTTATGTCAACGCATTTAATCCACAAAAGTGAACATACCCAAAGACTATAGAATGCACAAGACATGTCACTCGTATCTTTTTGAATGGGGAAAGTGTAACGGTAATATATGGCGAATGAAGCCCCGCCAACTAGCACAGGAGCCAATCATCGATCGCTATATTGTGAACAAAGCCCACCTTCTAGTACAGGAGCCAATCAGACTGATGATACTCCGGGGAAGGGGCTTGGACCAGACGTGAGTTTCTGCAGATTTTGTGTGATTTGGAAGTTTAGAAATTAAACTAAAGACACAGTTGTTGTTTAATTTTATTGGTGATTCCGAATGTGAAATTTAATTGTAAGTTTGGCCAGCAGTTTTGGAGAATTTGATCTTTTGCATTTAGGCAGAATGCCCCAGCATACTGCCCGCGAGGTGTTTCAAAGATGGCTGCCAAGTGAAATTACTTGACTTAAAGGGACTTTGACATAACTCAATATATTAAGCTGTCATAACTAATTAGCACAGCCATTTTTACAGTGTGTAAATTATCTTACATTGTGCATGAGGGGCCACTGAAACTTACAGTTTCAACCAAAATGTATTGAAGCTATTAAAGTGGCATTGGAGTCGTTAAGAGCCCAAATATGAGGCTCACACTTTCATGTTTCCACAGACCCACATTTATATTTCTCCGCTTCATCTCCAGCTATAAATCAGTTTGTACTATAATATGATAACCAATACCGTCGTCGACTGTCTAATTTGCTTTTGACTGATAGAAGAAGCTGTTTTTCTCAGTTACGGTGTTGATGAGCGCTTTTAAAATAGTTCTGTGTTCTTATGTTGTGAAACAACACTACAGGCCGTGTCATCTGCCAGTGTCATTTCACACATCGCTGAGTGTGAATCAGTTTCATTCCCGGGAACAATTACTCCACATTTCTCTCTCTTTCCCCTCTGTTCTCTCAGTCTTTTCTCTTGTTAGCGCCGCGTCACTGGCCAGACCAACACAGACAAGTCAACAGCACATTCTTATGGCATGACAGGTCAGACTCGGCCTGCCAGGGTTTGATTTCTTTTCCTCTCCATGTATTTGTCCTCTAATCTGAAAAGCTGCAGTGAAAATGTTCGCTGTGTTATTTCATTCCTTTTTGCTTCCCCAGGCAAAACAGCACCAATGACCCCTGTGAACTTCATGAAGAATTTTTTCAGTTTACATAGAGAGAGAGAGAAAGTAGGCTAGCTAAACAAGAGAACAGCTAAAGGGATGAGAGCTCTCCAAATGCTAACACTGCTACACACATAAAGAACGATAGCCTAGGGCTACGAGAAAGGAAGAGACAGCGAGAGAGAGAAAGAGAGAGAGGGAGAAGGACTGACAGTTACAGCTTTGTCTACAGACTTTAGTGAAGATGAGGAGTGTCAGGAGTTGCCATGCTTCAACAGCTAAAGAGGTTAATATGAGAAACCGAAAGAGATGCAGAAACCACCAAGAGAAATGGAGAGCAAAAGATCAGGCAGTATGAACTTCTAAATGCTCTTCTGTAGGGAAAACCAAAGTGTTGTGCAAAATCATGTCAGAAAGAAAAAGATATATATATATATATCTGTGTGACAAATAGAACAGATTACAGTATAAATGTAGAGGTGTGACTTTATTTATGCGCTTTGAGCTCAGCAATGTTGCAGTACTTGTCCCTAAAATGGCCTAAATTTATTGTGCATTGTGTTGCAAGCTCCATATTTCTCTCTATTCCACAGGACAGCTTTACAAATAGATGAAGTACAACAACATGACAGTTTTTGTTCCTGAATTACTTTGCTATAGCTGACCACGTGAGTTAAAAAACCAACAAACCATAACTTTTCCTGACATCTCCCTCCCCCTGGTGACCATTGATGGATTCTTCCTGACAAAGCATTCATTATCACACACAGCAGAATGTACCTTTCTCTTTCCCCAGACCACTGCCCTGCCGCTTTTCTCACTCGCTGTTCACCCAGTTTGTCTAAACTGAGATGATTTACAGGAGAAAATTGAATGAATCTTCTTCATTTTCTCGAGCAGCAGTATTTTAACTCAATCAATTATTAGAAGCTAAAATTTATTCCTTATGCAAACTCCACACAGAAACGCCAACTGGCCCAGCCAGGACTTGAACCAGAAACCTTCTTGCTGTGAGGTGACAGTGGTAACCACTGAGCCATTGTGTATATCAGGGCTATTCAATTAGTCTGTCATGGGGACCAGTTCATAAAAAACATATCAAATGAGGGGCCGGAGATATATGACTTGCAATATGAGTGATGACACAACAGTATACAAGAGGCTTTATGTTGTATTTTTGCTCCTTAAGACACCCACATTGGATTTTTCTACATTAAAATGTTAATTTATTGTATTTTCAAACTACATAATATTATGAAGATTATGAAGAATAATCATGGTTTTATGTCTAATTTAATTTAAGCTAATTTAAGCTTTTAATTAGGTAAGAATTTAAATGAACTGTTGTTATCATCTGCGTTCATACATACATAATCATCTTAATAATTTGTAATAATTCATCTAACATATCTTTTGTTTACATTGCACTGAAAGCCACGCACAACTCTTACAGACACGACATGAGATGTTTTCTACTCGGTGTGTCTGAAACGCGCGAGCGCATCGCTCTGCTTGCGCACGCATATTGCATATTCTTACATTGGAAGTAACGAACTTGCGCATGGAAAAGACTCGATATGTGAACAGCCCAGATATGTTAGCAGTGTGCGTGCATATCAGCCTTGGTGTATAAGCTCAGAACATTAAACTAGCGCACAAGTGCATAGGCCGGTATAAGATTCTGACGGTATGATAAGCTTGGATAAAAATATCACAGTTTGACAATATTGTGAATACTGCTCTGAAATGTATTCTTTTTAAATGTCTGGGTAAAAAAACTAAAACTTTTTTTCCCTTTTGAACGCAATACATTTTTATTTAGAGAAACATTTAAAATATTTTGGAAAATTAAACATGTCAGGTGAAATAGTTAATAATTGCTTTCATAATTGCTTGCGGAAACCAGTATTTGAACTCAATCAATTATTAGAAGCTAAACTTGATTCCTTATAGCTATAATGTCTCAAATTTAGTTGTCATAATTCTCACCCCTGATCCTTTTTTACTTGTTTTCACTTAATGGTTAAGTTAAAATTCAGTTAATGGTTTTTAAAATTCAAGTGACCCACAAAAAAGCAGTATGGAAAAAAATTGAGAAATAGTACGGAGAAAAACTAAAATGTATTTTTAGAATACAGTGTCAACAAAATTAACATGATTACTGCTTCAAACTGCCTTTTAAAGATCATAGGTTGATCAAAACAGTTTGCAGCAGTAAGAAAGTACAATTTTATCTGCATTCTGCATACATTTGTGGGAAAAACTATTTTTCACAACAATCACCTTTATCCACAGACTAAGAATTTTATTTTATTTTTAAAAATATTTTCCAGGAATTATTTTAGCAGTTTGCTTTGGCCAATTATGTAATCTAGTGTGTTGACTTAAATATTAGGCTTAATTTTCTCCATCAGTTCCAGTGTTGGCAGTAACGCATTACACTAGTTTTTTTCTACCACGGACTGAATGGATGTAGTTGAGCAGGCATTTCATTCAGAAAGATTGAGAAAGGGGTTTGAGAAGAATTATTACAACCTAACAGACTCCTCCTGCTCACCATTTCTCTTTGTTGTCAAAAACTGACAGTTGGAGCAGCGTTATCCACGCCCATTACCTCAAAATCACAATCTTATAAATGAACTGAAAACAAACGGTAAGCGAATTTTCAGTTTTCAGTTAAAGATTAGAAGGTCAAAGATTTTTTTCTTAATGTCATGCACAGCTGAATTGTTCACCACAAAACTGGCAATGTGAGCTAACAAAATCTTATGGTTAGTTTTTATTTCTTGGGGACTTTAAGTAATAATATTTGAATTACTTTTTTTTTTTTAAATGAAGCACGAGTTACATTTGTTTAATTAGTTTTTTAAAAAAGTAAATTGCTGTATTAAAATTGAGATAAGTGAATGCATTTGAACACATGGAAGAAAAGAAACTGTATTTGAAAATGTTTTGAACTTCCCAAATAAGACAAACAGTACAAAAGCAGCAAACGCATTGCTTTAAACTTTCTTTAATCTGTGTATAGCTCTGGGTTCAGGAAGTTCTCAGAGGATAACATTCTCCTACATTATTTTTGATGTGTTTTTTAACCCTTTAACTTTTTAGTCTCATGATTTCTAAAACATCAACCACCACCAAATTGTTGATATGTCGGTTTATGGTAAAAGTAACAGAATTAATACATATACTATGAAAAATCTGAAAATATGTGTAAGCGTAAGACCAATTTATTTTTTAAAAATATTCATAATAAAACATTTTTGAATACTAAATCATTATAATTTTTTGAAGTATACCATAAAAATATTTCAGATTCTCATTTAACATGCTTTCTTGTATTTTTTACATTACAACCAAAATTAAGTGTAGTAATGGATTGTTTGTTTGATATTTTGTAAACTAACAATGCTGTGTGTGTGTGTAAGCCATTATTTAAAACAGTCATTCTTTAAGTGACTTTAACAGTCATTATTTAAAACGGTCAAAGTATGGTCAACCATTTGGTAGAGCGGGCAATTAAAGGGTTAAGGTGAATGTAGGTGTAGGTTATACAGTGAAAACAAACAGGAAGTAATCAACCAGCCATTAATTGCAGAGCTCTTAGACCAAAAAAAAAAAAAAAGAAAAAAAACCTGCAAGTTCTGAAAGAGATCAAACCAAAAAGTAACTAAGTAGCGCAACTAGTTTTTAGGAGAGTATTTCATTATTGTAATGCATTACTTTCTAAAGTAACTTTCCCTAACAGTGGTCAGTACAATCTAAGAAAAGTCTATAAAATGAATTTCATTTAATGCTTTAATATGATTATATTTATTATTATTATTTATGTATTATTATTTATTATTTGTGGGGGTTTTTTAGGATTGAAGGGACTGTCTGCAAAGTTGACTCAAAAAAATCTAGGTAATTTTCTGCCATGGCAGTAAAATATACTGCTCATATATTTTCAGCAAGAGGATCTTCATATTTCATCCTTGGCATCAAATGGTTTGAAAAGCCCCTGCAACGAGTGAATGGGGCACACGTGGAACTTTATATCTGGAAAAAATAAGGCTGCATATTACTGATAATAATTCCTCAATGTGTGAAGAGGTGATCTGCTGTATCTGAGGCAATTTTTCATGGCCAACATTTCAAGTAAACAACCTGTATTATAAGAAAGGCTTTAAGCTTCAAAATTCATACATCAGAATTCACCTACAAAATTCCTCAGCCTGAAGCTTATTTCAGCAGACATTGTTACAGAAAAAAAGAGTTGATTGTGGTCTCTCTGGCATACCTTTTCAGTGCACACAGCCATTCCTCATGGCCAGATTGCTTCCATCTATCCCAACCAATTCAGCTCTAGCTGACAGCTAGCATTAGCATTCCACCCTAGCTACCACAGCATGTAGCCATGCTTCAATCACAAAGCTCTCTGACAGCTCTAATAATGGACACCGAGGCTGATTTTTCTCCTCCAGACAGCTGATGAATAAGCATGTTAACCTACAGCATATCAAGACTTTCAAAAGGAACATTACGGGTAAATTATGATACTGAAGATGTTTTTAAAAAGCTAGACAAAATAGTGGCGAATAATAGATCTTATAGATGTTATTTGAATACATGGCAAAGTTTGCACATTGGCAAATGATTATCCAAAAGCATATTTGCTATAATATTTTACATGGGGTTTGACAGCATGATTTGTGTGTACAGGTCACAATTTTCTAGCTACACAAACATAAATATGTTCAGATGGCACAATCGTTTTAGCAATTGCGTATCGATTTGCGTATCGGCTCCACGTCACCAGAAAAAAGCTTCATGCCTCTAATAGTACGCGCTGTGCCTATGCTGTGTAAATACTGTCAGTCAGAGTAGCTGTTAGCAATATCAGTTTGAGCCTGAATCAGACAGAAAATGAAAAGTACACAGCTGAACCTCACGCCTGCTCTCTAAAATAAAATCTGACAAGTGTCTTTCACATATATTCGGAATAAGCATGTGTAAGTAATATGAAACGTTCACATGTCTTTTGTGAGTTCGTTATTTGAGATGTAGAATGCATGGAAAGCAGCCGCATAGAGAGACACTGCAGCGCTGCTGAAGATTGTGGGTGTTTACAGGGGTTTGACCAACACAATCTCACGGCAATTCGTAACTTTTTGATTTAGTGGCTAATTCGTACAAATTCATACGATCTAATTCGTACAATTTAGTACGATTTGCTCATCCGCCAATGATGGTTGGGTTTAGGGGTGGGGTTAGGTGCCACGCCTCCTTTTTAAAATCGTACAATTTTGTACGACTGAACTCGTACGAATTAGCCACTAAACTGTCAAAACGTAAAATACTTACGTTTACTCGTGAGATCAGGCTGGTTTGATGGATAAACATGAACTTGTAGCTAAATTGTTAACGGTGCCAAATAGCATTTCTTGTTGTTTACATCTTAGTTTATGTCCTTGCTACAACATACCGTTAACGCTAGACACTATGCATGTAATAGATTAATTTTAACAAATAAAAATAGTTACAGGTTGTGGCTCACAATCCACAGCTTCATCTATTATGGTTGGAGTTGCTCCTCCTTTGAGGAGTTTTTAGCCAAATCCAGCATTGAACTAAGAGAGAATCTGGAAGCTGTCCTTTGTCAAATGCTAGCTATATATTTTTTTTTTAATTCTCTGTAACAATGCAGGGTGTATGCACTTAGTGAATGCACGTAACCTGAAGTGTTTGTGATCTCAGTAACCTGGAAGTATTTTTTTGTAGTCCCCAAAATTTGTTCGCTGTAGGCTTTGCTAAGCTAACTTTGTACAAGCCAATGTCTTCCCTTTACATTGAACTTTGAGTGGCTTACATTCAGAGATGTTGCTTATGTTCACACAGCTACATGTCACATGAACTGAAGTTTAAAATATGATATCATAGTGGACCACCCCTTTAAAAGGTACACTACGGAAATATACACTACAGTTCAAAAATCTGTGATCAATAATAAACATTTTAAATCGAAGAACACATTAAATTGATCAAATGTGACCGTAGAAACCTTTGTTATAAAATATTTACACTGAAACAAATAATTTTCTTCTGAAAATATCACAGCGTCTGCAAAACAGATATAAAAAGAATGCTTTCAATCCTGATAATAAGAAATTCATATTTAGCACCAAACCGGATCACCTGACACAGAGTAAGAGTCACAGAAGAATCAGCTTCAGAGGAATAATTTATGAATGCATTTTAAAATGCATTAGCCTTGGTAAGCATAAGGGACATCTATTGAAAACATTAGTACGTTTTGAACAGTAGCGTACACAAATGACATGCTTGAAATAGAACACAATGTTCCAGACAATTTTCTCTTTCGCAAACCTCTCATTATATGTTGCTATCTGGCTCTCGTCTTACTTAATAGCTCATCTTCATCACTGCCTGTTCTCAAAACAACTGTATGTACACAATACTGAAAAACAATAGGATATAAATCAAGCATGACTCTAATAGAAACAGAGAAAATAAAATTCAGGATAAATGAACAAATCATCGAATCACATTCTGAAGGGGCCATAGAATGAAAATATGGATGTAATAGTTAGAGTTTAGTACATGAAAATGACATATTATGAGCCTCAAATGCTGCTGCTTCCTCATTCTAATGTACATCTCATGAGTGTAAAATCCCAGTGAAATACAGGCCAATTGGAGAAGAAAAAAAAACAGACCATGAAATTTCACATGGGAGCATTAATGTGAATGCCCAAGATGCATTTTAAACATATGACACATTGTGTTGATTTTAAGTTACATTGCAACTTCATGGCAACTCATCCAAATCAGTATTAATAGACTGTGATGTTGAGGTAAGGGTTAGTGTAAGTTGACATGTACATGCAAAGTTTATTATAGTCAGGAGAATGTTTGTTGGTCTAGCACTGTCAGCAGATTTTAAGCAGAGAGTCTACAGATACTCTAATGTGAATTAGTTTGCATGTAGTTGCAGTGTAATTTATAGTCAACAAATGAGTAATAAGGGCCATCAAAATAATACAGTAGGAAGTAGACAGCCATGCATCGCTCTACAGCTTGTCAAAGCAAAATTCAGAAAAGGATTTATTCAGTGCCAAGCTGAGAAAAAGTGTAAGGTCCATTTAAATGTTAGTTTAACATGTATTACGTGTAATTATTTTGACATGTACTTTTGTAGTAGATTAATAGACACATAGATGTTTGTAATGAGGCAACAGATGCATGTAAACTGCTGAATTAGTATTTAATGCACATATATGCATCATGTCATATTACTCAGCTCTTACTGTGAATTTAGTTTTCTAAAGTGAAAGAACAACACCCTTTATGAAACTCATCTATTTAGTTTGAAATTAATTCCTGCCTGTGTTTTCATACATGTTAAAATATATCATTACAATTTAGCTTATATTATATTTACAACCCATAACTCAAGAGCAATTACAGACAGAGTCCATTTACTGCTAAAGTGAACCTCTTTCCATTTCAGTTGAAACCATTGTCATTTGACAAGGCATCTACTTAGTTTGTTCAAGTTCTTTTGACAATATTTTGCATATGCGCATTTCAGAGTACAGTACATCATGCTGTGTGAGTATCAGAGATATAAATAAGAGCAGCATGAGAGCAGAGCTCATTCATCCAAATAAGTTAAAATCAGGGCCAATATATAGGTTTCGAAAAAGACCTGTAAAACTTTCCGGAGATATTATTTGCACTTAAGCCATATTCCCTCTATGTACTGTAGATATCAGAAAACAGTTTAAACAATGTATCAATGCATACTATTGCCTCTTTCCAAACAGGACACTAATCACTTTATCAGTTTACTTTCACAGTTGATCGATTACATTTAAATTTGCTAATTCCTTTTTTGTATGCAAATCTTACTTAAACGACATGTTTAAATGTGTAAACAAGACATCGTTTAATTAAACATGTGCCAATTTTAATACATTTCTTGCAAAACTTTAAAAACTAAGGCCAAGTTCAAAATACTTTAATATTTTTTTTTCTGTTTTTCTGAACATATTACAGCCTAAGGTTTTGAAGAGCAGGTTTTGGGAATCTCCAAAATTCAGAAAACACTGCAATATATATATATATATATATATATATATATATATATATATATATATATATATATATATATATATATATATATATATATATATATATATATATAATTATCTGAGACATCTATAAGACCTGTATATAAGACATCTGTAATCAGTTTAATTATATATTAACACACCCCTTTATTTTACACATTTCTTAAAAATGTATTGCAATTGAAATCTACAGACAATCATTTCTAAAATACTATAAAATAAACACTGAAATGTGAATCAAAACTGTAATGGGCATGGGATGATAACTGATGATAAGGTATAGAGTGTTTTGGAAAAGTCAAGGTTTTAATACCGCCAAAAATGTCTGTAATACCGTTCCTATGGTTTATGTAAGATTTTTTGGACTGTTTTTTTTTTGTTGTTGTTTTGTTTGTTTTAATTTTTTAGGACAACAGAAAAAAAATATCCGAGGATGTTGTTTTAAATTGTAAAGAAATCTGTGTTTTTGAAAGACGGCAGAATGATCAATAATTTAAATTTAGCTTGACATGTTTACTGTTCCAAATATTTTAAAATGTTTCTCACAATAAATTTTATTGTGTGCAAAGGGGAAAACATTTTTTGCTTTTTTACCTAGACATTAAAAAAGAATATATTTTAGAGTAGTGACAACAATACCGTGAAACCGTGATATTTTTAGCCAAGGTTATCATACCGTCAGAATCATACCAGCCCATGCCTAAATTGTATACACTATTGAAAGTCAAAAATCCCAAAATCTGAAAACTGAGGTGCATGAAAAATTGATATGCTTTTGCCTATAGTGTCTTGCCTACAAATACATTTAGACATATAATAAATTAATAACTACTAAATAAACAAACATACATATCTCACAAACAAGGCGCAGGCAGCAGAAGTCAAACGCTGAGCTAATAATGATCAGAATTACAAAATTAAACATAACAAAAAGCCATCATGGGTCATTACAAGTCCATCAAATTGCTCTGCGTATCTGGATGGGAATAATTTCAGTCATAACAAAGTGAGTCGTAATGTAATAATTCACTGTGTAATTATTTTGAGCCAGTGAGCAGCACAGAAGAGATGCTCTCATTTAGCCAGGGTCTAGCGAGACTGCAATCAGTACAACATTACACAAATATAAACACATTATCTCTCATTACAGACCTCAGACATTCTGACTTCATCACAAACACACGCGCACACACACACATGCTGGATTCAGTCCAGCTTGTTGCTATGCAGTCATGAGGGATGGAGACTGAATGACGGAACACATGCAAGTAGGGGAAAAGGGGGCAATAGTAAAAATATTTTACAATTACCTTCATAACTCGATTACTTGAAATACACTGGTTATTGTTTTATACAATATGCAAATATAGGTGCACAAATTAATAATAGAACTGATATATTTCCACTAATAAGAACAGGACTACAAAAACAATTGCCCCTTGTAACACTAGTTATAAAAAGCTACCTTAAAGTAATTACTTTACTGCTGTAGTAATTAACAGTGTTACTTAATATTTATTTTATTTACTTTCTTTGTTGAGTCTAAATTCATCTGGATGTCAGGTATTGTATTAAAAATGAATTCTAATTCTTTCTTTTTTTGTATTTCTGCAGAAAGCTTTACTCTAGTGATAACTACTATAGAAATTAATCATTTAGTTATTTATCATGACTCAAGAACAATACTGAACCAAACGTTAATCGAACTGGCAAGGATTAATCATGATCTTATCCAAAATAAATTTGTTGACATACAGTATATTCTCGAATCTGATTGGCTGATAGCCGTGCGGTATTCAGCAATAACAGCACTGGTACAGCCTCCTCCCCTTCTGTATTACGCCGCCCACATAAAGTGACAGCAGATCAATAAACTCACTACAGTTTGACAAATATTGCAGCTGTTGGACAACATAATGTACTTTTGAGGCTTTTTTAGGTGAGAATGTAGCTGTTTAGATTGCAACTATGCAGTTCATATAAGGATGGTGCCTATTTTAAATATTTATTATTTCGGAAATACAGTGCATCAGCATCCATTAGTCTGTCATTGAGCAGAGCAAAGACGGTTGACGTTGAAGATGGCGACAGAGACAGTTGATCAAATCATTATTAAACAGCTAAAGGACATTCGAAGTCGATCTCTCTCTTTTGTATGTTGCAGTGCTGTATTTATACTATATAATTGTAGTGTATTTAGCGTGAGATATGACTCCCATATCAGGAATGTATATATTTTGTGTTGGCGTTACTGCGTTACTGATTTTCCTTATAGCAAACACCATAGTAATCCGGTGGTGTTTGCGCTGCTTTTTCAAGGTCAATTATTGGGATCTCCCAATTGCAACAGAGACATACTGGGAAATCTCTGTAGACTGATGGCATTTCATGCCGTTCAACCCTATAATCTTAAAATGTCAGCAAAATCTCCTGTTTGTCATCACTCTAGACATGATGCTAGAGAATCATTCAAATACTAGCTCTAAAGTGACGTTGGTGAAGTAGCAACAGTTTCTGCTGTTCTGACGTCAGCTGCAGATGTGAATGAATGGCGGAAGTAGTTCCTCATAAAAAAGGATTTTGAGACTCTCCGTGTTTGATTTTCATTTTAATATACACAATTATGTATTCGAACTGTTGTATAAAAGAAATATCACACTCGTAGTAGTGCGATATGGCTGTATATTGTAACTGGTGGGACACCTAGTCATTTGGCCTGCAGCCTCGTGCCAACGCACACCAGTGCCAATATAAAGCCACATCACACTTCTGCTCGTGTGGTATTGGTCTTGTATTATGTATATGTGATACACATGCACACATAAAAACAAAACTATACAAAAAAATTGTTACATAGATATTTAAATTTATATATGTTATATAAGCATACATGTGTGTATTTATACAGTATATACACAATAAATATACACATATTTTGTCAAAACATACTTTTATTTTGGATGTAATTAACCGTGCAAAATTTTTCCCCAGAACTAATATTTAGACAAAATATTTATGTATTTTTTTTATGTATTTTATGTAGAGGATACAAATTATATAAAAATGTAAATATCAATGAAAAAAAATATTTTGTTTATATTTTGTATGTGTTTGTATTACATAAGAATTATATAGACAAACTTTAATTTTGTATACAAGATATTAACCTAATGAACCTGGGGAGAACATACAAGCTCCACATATACATATAATAATCCATATATATATAAAATACACATACTGTATATTATGTCAAGACCAGAGTTGGGTGTAGCACGTTCCACAGTAACACATTACTGTATTCTAATTACATTTCTGAAGAACGCAGTAATGTAACAAATTACATTTTTAATTTGTGTAATCTGATTACAGTAACGAAGGCAAATGTAACTGCATTACTTTCTTTACAAATATAGACCTTTTTCTTAGAACGCAAACTTACCCATTATGTTTTGCGTGTATGCACAAGGAGAATGCTAAGAACTTCCGGTCGCCAGCCGATGCGTATAAACAGTCACATTTTGACAGCTTTGAAATGATAGTTTTAATTTATTTTGCCTGCTTATATCATTTTAGAACTAATACTGTTGTCAATCAGTACCACCTCCTGGACTGATCATTTTAAAAAATGAGATCTAATAGGATGGAAAACAACTGCTGCGAGGTATTTTCCCCTTGTTGTCAGACAGCATCTTCTGCTGTTTAAATGAAGCCTCGTCATCGCTAAAGTCAACATTTTCTCTTTCTTTCAAACATTTAACCAGCCCAAACAAAGGTTATTCACCAAAATGTTTGACACACACATATAGCCTGCTGTACTGTGCCACTAACACACTGATTTAATAAGTGTCACAAAGTGAAAAAAAAGGAAATGACAGAAAAACACACACCGTGGTGAATACAACAAACTAAATGATGCATAAGCGGCTCGCGATTAGAATCAACATGCAAATCTGCCAGTAGAGTATCAATAACAGACTTTTATTGGTCATTTTTGTAAATTGCATTACTAACATACCTGTAAAGTTTCATGCCAGTTAACTGGTTTGCTCTACAATGCAGTGAAGTATTGCGTGTGTGTGTGTGTGTGTGTGTGTGTGTTGAAGAGCCGCTGAGCTAACAGCTGACAGGTCGGGGAAACACACACTGTATTTCTGACGGCAGACACGTGAACTAGGAGAACGTTTGTCTCTCGCTCTTGAACCACGTCTGACAGATTATAACGACTTTAACATACACCTTTAACAAGTTGTGTATCTCAAAAACACTCCGTAATCCATTAAAAATGCTATTGAAACCCATTTTCAGAGCGTAAATGACCTATTGTGAACGCTGTAAACGGAAGTTCTAACCATTCTACCGGAAGACGTTGCTTGCTATGGTGCCCTCTATGCAGCAGCCAAGAAAAAGGTCTAAAGTTTTTGGAAGAACAAAGTTTATTTTAAATCATGTTTTCTGCTGCACAGTAAGTTAATAAGATGCGCTTTTTAATTGCTGGAGAACACCACATGAAAGAGCTGTCGAGAGGGGTTGCTTCAAGTGGAAATACAGACATTATTTTGATTTCACTGAGCGTAAAAACAAAAATATTGCTGTGAAATGCAGTCTATGTCCAGTTTCTAAAGAACTTTTGACTGCTTTTAACTTGACCAGCAACTTAAGCACTTGAATAGAAAGCATTCTATGACAACACTTGCCACCAAGGAAGACACTGGCACCTAAAAACATGGTGGTCCAACACAGCCCAAAAAAAAAAAACTGTGAAGGTATCTTCTGCATGTGAAGCATAGCTGCTTAGGCAGTTCACATATCGCGTCTTTTGATTGCGTGCCCATATATTGGGAGCACA
Organism: Danio aesculapii; assembly: GCF_903798145.1. Taxonomy (NCBI): domain Eukaryota; kingdom Metazoa; phylum Chordata; class Actinopteri; order Cypriniformes; family Danionidae; genus Danio; species Danio aesculapii. The sequence goes on along the minus strand of NC_079441.1, from coordinate 35,456,765 downwards.
TTTTGCGCACACTCGCATTTCAGGCGCACTCAGTTGAAAACCGCGAGTCAGGTGACAAGAACTGGCTGATCAGCTTCATACTTTGGAAAATGTACACTAAGGTAGACTAATTACCTCAGACACAGAACACCCAAACAATACAGTGCTTTTTCATACTATGGATGTCAATGGTTACAGGCATCCAGTTGTTTCTTTTCTATTAAAAAAAAGAAAAAGGGGGTTTGGAACAAGTCAATGATGAGAGTATTTTAGGTTTTGGGCGAACTCTTTAAGTCTTTTGAATATGTCAAGCTGCTGTGATCAACCCATTGTAATGTTTTTCAGTGAATATTAAAAGTAAAGTAATTCATAATCTGATTACTTTTTACATGAAGTAATTAGTAATGTAATCAGATTATAATTTTCCAGTAGTAATCAGTAATTTGTAATCCATTACTTCAAAAGTAACTTACCCAACACTGGCCAAGACAAACTTTTATTTTGGATAGGATTAATATCTTCCCAGCACTACAAACCTTGCTTATGAGTTGAAGAATTGAGTACTATAACAGACATAACAGGTGTGTTTCTTCTTCATGTTGCACAGTTATGTATTCAGTTATATCCATTCGCATTACGCTATGCGCCGCTGTCCTTGTTTCTCCTGAACGGCAACACATGGTTCATGCTCTGTGAGTTTATCCGAGGAGACGGGGGTAATGTTTTCTCGGAGCCCGAGGGGCCACAGACTGACTTCTGTACACAAATACAGACCCACTCGATCTACCAGAGTCTTGATGACAAGTGTCCTTCTGGTCAAGGGCACTAATCAGGTCACCGTGATCAAAATGCTCTGGACAGGACCACCATATCAGACGATCGCAAACAGAGAGTGAATGTCTGCCCAGCGTTTGTCCAGTCTTCAAAACTACATCTGACATCAGGGCTCGCCGAAAGATCGCCGGCGCCCCAGAGACACAGAATCACAAATGATAACAGATGACAGCTGTACATGATGTTGAACACTCAACAGTAGCGTTATTCCATTTGATTTAATGAGATTTAACATAGGTTGAATCTTTAGGATTCTTTTCAGTTCTTTCTTGTACAATCTACTACTGTATTGTATTGCACTGTATTGTTTCAAAACATTGATTTTTTCATTGATTACACTATAAAAAAAAACCTTTCAGCTAAAAGGATTAATTCATGCAAACATTTTAATGTACACACTATTGTCTAACCATTTACTTGTTTCAAACCTTTAGATTTTTCTTTCCTCTGTTGAACACAAAAGTAGATATTCTTTTAAGAAAGCAGTGTATGAATTTGAGTTTTAACCACTGAATGTAAAAACATGGAAAAGGTGTTAAAAAAAATTTACCTGAAAAGATATTTAAAAATCATATCTAAAAGATATTTAAAAATCAATCTCTTTTATTTCAAGTTAAAAACAATAAATGTGCATAATTCTCAAACACATAATACTGCACACCAGATACCAACATCCTAAATACAGTGTGCAGAAGCAGCCTCAGTTTTGCAATTTAGACCTGAACTTTATTTTGTTCTATATAAAATGTATATCAGTTTATAGGCCTTATCATTACACCAGGTGCAATAAGGCGCAAGATGTGTTTTGCGTGAGTTGTTGCAGTTTTGAGACCAGAGCAACCCTAATTTTCATGTTTTGCGTCACATTGTTTAAATAGCAAATACATTTGCCGCACTTTGTGGACTCACAGTTCTGCCGGTCTAGAAAGGAGGTGTGTTAAGGCGCATTGTTGGCACATTGCTATTTTGAGGAACTGAAATAGACAGCGCCATTGACCAACTGAAAGCAGGTCTAAAGTACAGCGCAGAGCGCGTAAGTTGTGCACCTATGCCTCCAAATGCTTACACATTGCTTGATACACACAGGATGTACAACAATACACAAATATCTTTACATATGAAAAAAAATGTAAGAATTAAAATGTTAAAAAATATTATTTTCTACATAGATAAACAGAAAAAACACTGCCTCTATGCCACCATCTCATTTTGTATAATGTTATTATTATTAGCATTATTATTACATGCATATTTAAATTTGTTTTAATAAAAACTAGTTTAGATTTGTCCACCTGTCAGGTTTTAGACCAGGGGTGTCCAAACTCGGTCCTGGAGGGCCGGTGTCCTGCAGATTTTAGCTCCAACTTGCCTCAACACACCTGCACGGATGTTTCTAGGAAGCCTAGTAAGTGCTTGATTAGCTAGCCCAGGTGTGTCTGATTGGGGTTGGAACTAAACTTTGCAGGACACCGGCCCTCCAGGACCGAGCTTGGACATGCCTGTTTTAGACCATATGGGGCATAGGACCTGTGTTTGGATATAAACTTAGATATAAATTAGTTTTTTTGACCACATTTTGTTATTATTGTTCATTTTATTGTTTGCTGGAAATTAGAACTGAGTTTAGAAATAGTTTTTAAAACAAACTAAAAATTAAATATGTAGGCTAATGAATGTCTTTAGTGGAGTGCGTACAACACTGTTTTCTTACTCCACAAACATAAAAGAGAACAGTAAAAGTAAACAAAGTAAGGAGGGCGAATGGAGAAGGCCCGTGGTTTATCCTCGCACTGCAGATGATCCGTTTAACTGTTTTCTCGCTAGTGAAGCACTCAGTTTTTCCACTTACAGTCCACCATGTAAATGACAAATGCGCCACGGCGCGACACAACTGACTCTAAAAGGGAATGCGAGATGAGACTCTGATTGGTTTAATGCACGATATGCTCAAAACACACCCATAACTTATGAAGAGAATAAGCACAACCCTGTTAGACCATGCGCCGAGGACCAGAGCGTATTTTCCTGTCCTTAAAATAACTAAAGTGGATTCAGACATGCCCTTTATGCTTTTGTGACATGTGCTTTAGACTTTATGCTTTAGACTTTGCGCCTAGACCATTAAAATACAAAGTAAATTTTGTTAAAATCCAAAGTAAATTCACTAGAAATAAAACATAAATCTCTTCTTAGATTATTTGCTGACTGCAACCTTCAAATCCATGCCACTGGCAAGGCAAAGTCCAAACCAAAATCTTTCAGAAGAAGTATTCTCTTGGGTCTGTGGCCTCAACTAATATGTGCTTACACTGAAAATAATAATTTGTTATAATGTACTTACTGTGTGAATACATGTTTTTACATTGTACTTAAGATAAAAAACCTGCATGTAATTACATCTGTAATTACCCTGCTGACCATCTTTTACACCTTACCCACCCTCAAACCTACCTATACCACCAAATCTGTCCCTAACCCTACCTGTATCCCACCTCAAGAGCACTAGAAGTGTTCTGCAGTGCATTATAAACACACTAAGTATATTGTATTTATTTTTGAATGCAAGAAAATAGTAGTTAAAGCCACCTAATATAAAGTGAGACCCTTTCTTGCTCATGTCTTGTGAACGATATAGGGTGAGTAAATGATATATGGTAATGCTAATTTAAAAAAGCCTGTTCACACAAAGAAGAATAACTATAGAGACAACTATAATGACAATTACATTAGCATCCTCAAAAGTGGCTGGTATTTTTCTGTTTATTATAAGCTTGCACTCCCGTTTTGTTGTCTGCCAACCTCTTTAAAGCATAATTTGATTTGCTGTTAATGTTTTTATTGCTCATGAGCTGAAAAAAAGACTTTGAAAGTGATTCTGAACAATATTGCTCCTCTTTGTTATATTCATAATATTGTTTGATGTGGACTCACACAGTCCACAGAGTCCACAGTTGTTCTTTTACATTTAGAGCAAATTTTTAAATTATATTGTTCCTGTTTTGGTTATATAAACAAGTGTCAGGAATTAAGTGAATTGGTCATTATAAGAGACTTTATTTTAGACCTCTGAAGGGTTCCCTAGAGTGCCCATAGAACAAACCAGCTACAATGTGTCTGAATACACAAGCTAATCTATTAATTACTGACCCGTTAGGACTCACATGGGGCAGATTAGAAAGAGCAGCTGGTTTGTCTTTTCAGTTCACAGACAGACTAAGCTAGCACTAACTTCTATTATGGAAATATGGATCTGATCTTAGCACTGATCTCTGGCCACTTGCATAAAACAGCTTAGATTAGTCTTAAAAGTTAGCTCTCTAATTTATTTCCATCTGGTCATAACTTTTAAAAGTCATAGTTATAGAAAAGGCTAATTTGTCCAATTAAAAAATTAAATTAGAAATTAGAAATAAGATCAACAATTATGACGTTTTGGCTTAATGCTAGTTGTTCAAATGAATCCACATAAAGAAACAACATCAAATAAATAAGTTTAAATATGTTCCAGCGCTCCATATTACTATAATAAAATTGTATTTTATAGTTTTAAATTTTAAAATACATTTTAATAAAAAAAGTTATTTACATTTTTGATTATATTTTATTATTTTAACACGTTGTAAAAAATAAATGCTGCCTTAGTGTAAGGACTTAATTAAGAAAATAATTCTGCATTCATTCAAAGATGATCAAAATGCATGACTATTGTTCCTCAAATCGAATCGGAGTGTAGTTTTTAACAGCAGATGGTGCCATACTCTGCTTGCATCCAATTCTTTACAAATATCACTTGAACCTAAAATAATCATTAATAAAGTTACAAAAGTTGTTTGTGTAAACAGCATGAATGTTTATTTGTTTATCCATTTGTCATCTTTAGTCTCACATCTCAAGATTTTCATGTTTTGCGCCACATTGTTTAAATAGCAAATCTATTTGCACTACTTTGTGGACTCATGGGTGTGCTGGTCTGAAAAGGTGGTGTGTTAAGGTGCATTGTTGGCATGCTGCTATTTTGAGAAACTGAAATAGACTGCGCCATTGACCAACCATTGGCCTAAAGTCCAGCGCAGAGCACATTAGTTATGTGCCTTTGCGGGTCCAAACGCTTACACATTGTTTAATAGACACAGGATGTACAACAATACACAAATATCTGTACATATGAGAAAAAAAAAATAAAGGACTAAAATGTTAAAAAATATATTATTTCCCATGTATTGTAAAAAACCCACTACCTCTATGCTTACTTCATGTCAGTTTCTTCATGTTAATATTATTAGCTAAAGACTACTTTATATTGAAATAGGTATTTTAAATTCATGTTTCGTAAATACCGACCATCCCTGATTAATAAAAGAACTCATAATTTCAAACCTAAATTATTACAGTATGTTTCAAATTTCACTCAAACCATCTGCTTTGATGTTTAATAAATTTCAGAATACAAATGCGTGTAAGTCTAGCATTTCCCAAATAAACAGTATGACACACACATTTTACTGTAACATAACAACAATATCGAAAACTTGCCCGTTTGTCATTAGTGAAACACGTGTCCTTGAATAAGTTTTAAATACAGTACACTATGTAGATTGTAACACTTTTTAATTTGTCAAAATGCATACTTTTAGGTTTTATTTTATTGAATATTTATTGTTATTATTGTTATTTTTTTATTATATGCATATTTATATTTGTCTTACTAAAAACAAGTTTTTGGGGACGTATGCATCACCATATGAGGCATAATAATAGGACATGTGTATATTTTTTTAATCAAACATTGTTAATATTGTTCATTTATTCATTTGGGGGAAATTAGAACTGAATTAAAAAATAGTTTTGATACAAATGCGCTTAAATTAAATGTGTAGGCTAATGGACATCTTGAATGCATGCGTACAACACTGTTTCCTTATCCACGAAGGTAAAAGAGTAAAGTAAAAGTAAAAGTAAAGTATAGAGAAAGTAAAGTGGCCGAATGGAGGAGGCTCATTTTTTATCCTCACGCAGATGGTTTGTTTAACAGTTTTCTCACTAGTGGAGCATTCAATTTTTTTTTTCAATTTTTCCATTGAGCTTTTCCACTTACAAAGTCCGCCATGTAAATAGCAAACGTGCCATGGCGCGACGCAACTGACTCTTAAAGAGAATGTGAGATGAGACTCTGATTGTACGTTATGCTCAAAACTCAACCATAACTCATTAAGAGAATAAGCACAACCCTGTTAGACCATGTGCTGCGGCACAAACCGTATTTTTCAGTCCTTAAAATAGCAAAAGTTGATTCAGACACGCACTTAATGCTTTTGCACCATGTGGTTTAGACTTTGCGCCTAGACCGTAAATTAGAGCCCTTAGTCACATCACAGCACACCACACACTATAGAAGCAAAATGGTGAAATCTTTGATTTTTTGGTGTTTGTAGTCTATAACATGTTGAAAATGTTTAAGCATAAAATATAAAAAAATGTTTAGTGTTTACCAGCATTACATGACTTGCGAATGCAAGCACTCTTCCTCATCAGCATTTGAGTGTACAGTTAAAAACTAGCCTAGAGTGCCATGTGATGCTAAAGACTAAGCTCTGAATTGATTCATGCAAGAATACAGTAGCAATGAATCTTGAAAATCTCAGAATCGATGTAGCATTGATTTCTTAACATGTTTTTTTTCCACCGCTCTAAGAGACTTGAAAAGCATCAACATAGCATACCAACCTCAAACTACTGAACAGACATATACCTGCAAGACAAAGCTTAAAATTAGCGTTTAATCAGCACTGTGATACCCGGTGGACAGTCAAAATAACAATAAAAAAAATCTGCGCTGAGACTCGTGAAGCTTTGTTGAAGTAAAAAGTACGATAAGACCAAGTACGCAGCACAAACCATTGACACCAGTCTATAATTTAACGACAACTTTGGAAAGCACAGCAACAGAACCAAACAGAACCACCAAACAGAGCAAAACAACAGAACAGAACACACTCCGCAGACTGTCTGAGAAATAAAGTAGCTGTAAGTGGGTGATTCCACCTGAATAGTTCTCCAGCGAGAGTTTGTTTGGTGATTTTGCGGAAAAGGTCACAATGAGCCTGGTATTGAAATGCATTGGTTTTTATTTCACAGTCTATTGCCTCCCACTTCCATTACTACTAACTCACGCAGTCTCTCCATCTCATTTAAAGCACAGCAGAACTGACAGGATGCTCCAAATGACTTGTGCTCCGCTCGCGAGCAGAGCGCTCATAGCTCCAAACAAAACACAGATAACAAATGAAGCTGCCGAGATAGAGCTATCAATGAACACAATCAAAAAGATAATAAACACTGCAAATGCAATTGTGCTACAGATGGGGGAAATATGTATTACTGTGAATAATGAGCGGGGAATAGATTTCTCTTTAATGTTTCCACTGTGCTCATGGCCAACGGGCAAACGACGCAATCACATTTCATCAAAACAAGCCAACAGAAAAGCTTTGTTTTTTCACGGCTTTTAGGACACAACATGCTATTGTTGGTGTGGCTGATTAATGCATTACTTTCATTTGATTCACGTGCATATGTGATGCATTAAACGGCAGCTGATGCAGCATCACCTCTAGTGTTGTATTATGACATATTCCTAACTGTGTTTTCTTTCTCACTTCACCTTATCCAGAATAGCCTCTGGCTTCTCATTTTAGCTCTGGCAACTGCTACACATTTAATGGGTTTTTGAACTGTCAAGGCCTCAGGGTCAACACTCCACAGAATGAGCAAGATATCTGAATGGAGCTTGTTCACTCTCTCTCACCAACACACACACACTTGATCTGTGCTGCAGTGTTACATATAACTGTGTGTGCGTGTGTGTCTAAAATGAGGCAGATGTTCTCAGCTGTCAGTTCTCAGATCCTGAGGGAAATCAGATGAGCTACACACTATAAAATTAAAACACTGTCAGAGCAACATGTTCTCATTAACTGTGTTTTATGTACACCAATACCTGATCCGTGTAAACATACAGTTACATTAAAATATTTTGGGACAATTTTATCCTGATTTAAAAACTGATTTTTAATTTTTTCAGATATTGACTTTCATTAAGCGTGTAATGCTGCTGTTTGTAAATGTAAAATCAATGGTCGAATTGTCTATCAAAAGAAAATACAGGTTACGAATTTCTTAACACGAGTCGTTATTTATTCCAGTTTCATGCCAGAATATATTGTCACTGCTTATCAGCAAAGTAACACTAAACATTGTGTCTGCATGTTGAAAAGCTGAAGGGTTCAAGTTCAATCAATATGGTGAACCTCAAAATCGTATGCAAATTTTCCATTAACGGACATGAACGGAAGTCAACGCAGCTCCCGGACTACTCTCCATTGTAAATGAATGACTTCCAATCTATCGCTTTTCGTTTGACTTTTGATTTTCTGTGGTTAATCCCACAAAGTGCGGTCTTTCTACTATTATTCTCCTTCAGGATCTCCCATTTCCAGTCCAACTTCACCTCAGCGGAGCCATCAGAGCGGTGCAGGGTTTTAAAGCATGTAATCCTATTGTAAGGTTACAATGGTACAGTATGAGTAATTTTGGGCAATGTTTCAGCTCAGCACTGAAAGGATCTTAAATGCCTTGTGCTAACTGATGCCATTTGTTTTGGCGTAATCTGATATTTAACAGGTGGGTGTGTTATTGCATGGCTATATGATACACCGGGGCTGTTCGTCATAATGGAAATCAGACTCCAGTCCAAACTATAATGCCCTCAAATTCAATCACAGGTAGTTTGGCCTCTGCTCTCTTCCTCTCTCATGTCTCAAACAGAGGACAGAGAGAGTTATTTATGATTGGACTCTAATGGTTCTCTCTCCCACCGAAATGCACCTATTCTCAAAGAGATGAGGGAGACGGTCACATGTCAAAAGCCTCTCCACAAGCAATTTAACCCCACAGCGTTCTGGCTTTTGCATCATTTAGCGTAATTGCTTGTGACTAACTGGCCTGCAGGACAAGCACTTGATTTCTTTGAGACGGGAACACGAATGTTGTTCCTCTACATTAAAAATGTAAATATGAAAAGGCACTAATGATGGTGTGGAGTGCTCTCTCTAGTAGAGCAGCGAGGTCTGTGTTGCTGATGCTCGCTCGCCCACTCACCAACACGCATTAATCACATTCCTCTCCAATGCAAAATTAACTTCACTTTTACATTCAAGAGCACACAAAACACATGCACACTGACAAGCAAGAATGTAGTCTGAAAATGTTATATATACACATACACATATACAGTCAGGTCCATAATTATTGGGACATTGACACAATTCTAACATTTTTGGCTCTATGCACCAACACAATGCATTTGAAATGAAATGAATACGATGTGCTTTAACTGTAGACTGTCAGCTTTAATTTGAGGGTATTAAAATCAGGTGACCGCTGTAGGAATTACAACAGTTTCCATGTGCCTCCCATTTGTTAAGGGACCAAGTAATGGGACAGAATAATATCCATAAATCAAACTTTCACTTTTTAATACTTGGTTGCAAATCGTTGGTTGCAAAGCCTGAATTAAGTCAAAATTCAAAAAAGTCAAAATTATTACCCCTCCTGTGTTTTTTTATTTTTTAAATATTTCCCAAATGATATTTTTACAGAGTATTTCCTACAATATTATTTCTTCTGGAGAAAGTCTTATTTCGATAATTTCAGCTATAATAAATGTAGTTGGATTATTATTATTATTATTATTATTATTATTATTATTATTAGCAATATTATTAGCCCTCATTGAGCAATATATATATATATATATATATATTTTGATTGTCTACAAATCAACAACTTTACACAATGATTTGCCTAACTACCCTAACTAACCTATTTAATTAACCTAGTTAAGCCTCGACATTCAATTTAAGCTGAATGCCAGTGTCTTGAAAAATTGCTAGTACTATATATATATATATATATATAAATAAAATCGTAGTATAATAGTAATGATACTCTAATTTGTAATAAATATTTTAAAAAGCATTTATTACAATAATATATGTATCATTTTATATATTTATAAATAAACAGGGCGTGGCTTTGTTGTGGGGGCGTGGCTGGTGGATATGGGCGTGGTTTAAATTCTCACTCCAAGCTAAAGCCAAAAGTTGGCAGCCCTGCTGACACATTCAGTTATAGATGGCATTTACTCAAAAAAACTCTTACCCTAAAATGATCTAAACTGTGTTTCCTACAAAAAGACAAAAGCAGGTTATGTTTCAGGTTTTTTTTTCTTTTTCTTCGCTCGATATTACGAGCACTGCTCCATTTAAGCAGTCGCTGCGTTTATCCAGGAGAGCTTGCTCTAAGCAGACCTTTCAGTAAGGGACCGTCGGAAAAGTGCATCTTTTTTTCGTTTTTTTTTTTTTCAAAAACAAAACCGCATGTCATATCACAATTATGCAAGTACTAGTAAAACAATACATTTAGAGTTTGTAAAACACACAAGAAAGTCTAACAATACATTCAAATATAATTTGCCGAAGCGTTTTATTCATATCAGATACACATAGTGAAAATAACTATAAAGTTGAATCAGCCATAAAGTTCACCAGCCACTTACTTTCATGTATATGGGGAGTAACTTATGAATTTACGTGCTGAATCCTGCGTGTTCTGCTTTTTGTGAATGAGGCAGTGGCTGCAAGTAAACATGGCGATGTCCATCTTACGTTATAGATCACGATCACTTACATGTTTATGTGAATTGGAATATCAGGTAGTTGATGATGAGCAAGTGTGTGAATATTTTGAATTTAAACAGAAAAAAAACAAATTAAAAAGGATACATCTGTCATACAGCGGTGTTGTGGCTGCGGTGTGTCATGTGACAAACATGACGCGTCGACACGGAAACATTAAGGGTAAACGTTCTAAAAAAACTGACTAGCGGGTCAGATTAAAAAAATTTTAACTCGCCAATGAAAGGGTCAATAACAGCAGTAAAGCAGCGGTGGTAGAGTTACTTTGCATTGCAAGACGAAAGACACGCTTTATTCACTTGCCGTTTTTGGATTATTCCTTTTTCCAGCTGTTGTCATGTATAGCTGCACTGCAGAAAACTTTTCTTTCTTAGTAATTTTGTCCCGTTTCTAGGTCAAATATCTAGAAAAAATTATCAAGACTAGACAAGAAAAATGGCATGAGAAAATTAAGTAATGTTTAAAACCTCAGTTTAAGATGATATCTTATTAAGATAATTTTGCTTACCCTATTGGCAAATAATTTAGCTTGTTTTAAGCAAACAATCACAATTTTGAGGTGTTTTTTTTTTTCAGAAAACAAGAAATCATTTCTTATGCCATTTCATGTGTCTAGTATGTATCTTGATTTAAAAACATTTATATATTTGGATTGAAAACAGGACAAAACTAGTTAGTTTTTTTATTTTATTATTATTATTATTATTATTATTAATATTACAGCTCAGGGATTAGCTTTTTTGAATGAAGGGTTGGAAATGAATGCTTGTTTTTTTTTTTCTTTTTTTATATCCGATTTATTGAATAATCAAAAAAATAAATCGACAGATTAATCGATTATTTTAATATTTTAATATATTATTTTAATATTTAATAGTTGCAGCCCTAATAATAATTCAGAAGGGCTAATAATTCTGACTTCAACTGTATATTACATTAAAATAAACATTGTCAATATTTACACCAAATCTTACATTTACACTGTATTTGTTTATCTGACAGCCCAGTTTACACCTGATTTTAACATGTGTTTTGATGGTGGACTCTGCTAATACTAGAATGAACAGTATATGAAACACTTTGCGCTAAAACTTTGCCATCTAAAATCATCAAGTCTGTTTGGAAGGCAGAAAAAGGGATAAAAAGTAATGGGTTCTCATTCCTAGCACAAATCCCATTATTATGTGCATACACTTGTTAAGCATGTATGTGTAGCATACACTGTAAAAATGTTGATGCTTAAATTGAGTTGAATCAAATGAACTTTTCTAGTCATCAGTCAGACTGACTAAAATAATGAGTTAAACTTTGCATGAATTTAAAAAATAAGCTAAAACATCATATGAACATTTGCTGTCATGACTTTTGTCATATTTTTTGCAGTGTAAATACATCAGTGTACATCAAGATATGATTAGGTGTCCAGCTCTATAAATTTATTTCACTCTAAGTTTGCCAAGCTCTATAATATTTCATGCAATACAGCTATATATTACATTCATTCATTTATTTTCCTTTAGCTTAGTCCCTTTATTCATCAGGGATCGCCACAGCGGAATGAACCGCCAAAATATCCAGCATATGTTTTGTACAACAGATGCCCTTTCAGCTGCATCCCAGTACTGGGAAACACCCACTCACACGCACACACACACACACACACACACACACACACTACGGCCAATTTAGTTCACCCAATTCACCTGTACCACATGTCTTTGGACTGTGGGGGAAACCGGAGCACCCAGAGGAAACCAACGCAAACACGGGGAGAACATGCAAAACCCACACAGAAATGCCAACTGACCCAGCTGGGACTTGAACCAGCAACCTTTTTCAGCGACATTGCTAACCACTAAGCCACCGTGTCACCCATATATTATATTACGTATATCACATATATTTTGTTTATCTGGATTCGGTCCACATCACAGAAATCAAAGTTATCTTTGGTGTTTGGGTGAGTTAGCAATCTATTTGAATGGAAATGCTTTAAATGCATTCCTAGAGGAACTATCCAGCAGAAATAGTTTAAATGTATTAGGTCTGATGGCATAATAATTAAAACACCAGCAAGGTTTATACCACAATAAAACAATCAGAGCTCCATCTGTTTTTGTGTTGGTGAGGTGCAACAATGTATCCCTGACAACAGCATAATTCACCATATAATTACAAAATGACTTGTTCTCGGAAATGCGTGCCATTTCCATGACTCATGTAACTACTGTACTTCAATTTCAACTGAGAAAGATAGAAAGGGGCTGAGTGATTTGATGAGGAGAGAGGATTACGCAACAGAGACAAAGAGACATAACATGGCTTCAGTGTACCAAAACTGACAAATCTACTGCACATATACTGTACATACTGTACAAATATACTGCCACACACAACAATGGAACTGCAGCTAATAATCCACACTCTCCATTGTAATTGTTTTTGAAGGAAGGAAGGAAGGAAGGAAGGAAGGAAGGAAGGAAGGAAGGAAAGAAAGAAAAGCTACATCATTTTCACTCATTTGGTCATCGTTTTTACATATTCAACATCGCATTGCGTAAAATAGCAACACAGCACAAACCATTTAGAAGTGTTTCATTTGTCAGCAAACTCAGAAATGATACTGAAGCTAGGATCAGCATTGGCAAATTTGCAGACAAGCTGCTGACACAGTGTAATAGTTTGCTGTTGTTGTAAGAGTCTGTTTATGAAAGATGAAAGCTAGTTTTTATGGATTTATAACTAAAATAGCTCTGTGAATTGCATGGTGTGTGTAAAATGACTGTGGCAGATCAGCGTGTGGCTGTTCAGAGTTAATGAGCATTTACATGTGCAATACATTGGTCTCTGCAAACCAGCATGATAGCCTTAATGAACACAGTACTTGGTGTTCATTACAGCTACAATAGAGATGTCTGTATGTTTTGACTGATCATTTTGATGTATTGAAGCTATTTAAAAAAAAAAAAAGATTTAAGAATCCTTTGAGGTGGCACAGTGGGTAGTGCTGTCGCCTCACAGCAAGAAGGTCGCTGGTTCGAGCCCCGGATGGGTCAGTAGGAATTCTGTGTGGAGTTGGCATGTTCTCCCCATGTTCGCATGGGTTTCCTACAGGTGCTCCTGTTTCCCCCACAGTTCAAAGACAATTCCTTTTTATGGTGGGCATATCCCTTATTTTCACATCCCAATGATGACAGGTATGGTGAAATGTGACTGTTACTGTAAGTGCAATCTTAATCATTTATTGCTATAATTCACAAGCAGTAGACCAAATGACTGTGTTACAATCACAGTTCTTTCTGGGAGAATGATAGTTTTGTGTAGGTAGAGAGCAGAATTTAAATTACACCATCATAAACCTGTTGTAAAGCTTCTTTGAATGTTTAATAAATGCAGGTTGTAACAAAAGCAGGCCAGTAAGCAAAACATTATGAAACTGAATACAGTTGATTGTTCGAAACAGAATAAAATGTAATCAATGCATTTATCAGTTCAATTAATAACACAAAAAGATCTCATATATGGCAATGGATTTATTACCAAACTGAAGGAACTTCCAGAGGGAGACATTTTAATATTTATAAGCATTCAACATTCATTCATTCATTGTCCTTCGGCTTAGTTCCTTTATTCCTCAGGGGTCGCCACAGCGGAATGAACCGACAACTTATCCAGTATATGTTTTACACAGCGGATGCCTTTCCAGCAGCAACCCAGTACTGGGAAACACCCATACACTCTCACATACATGCATACATACATACATATATACATACACACACTCATACACTGTACAAACATACACTGTACACTACGGTCAGTTTAGCTTATTTAATTCACTCATAGCACATGTCTTCACGGTGGGAGAAAACAGAGCACCTAGAGGAAACCCATGCCAAAACGAGGAGAACATGCAAACTCCATACAGAAACGCCAAGTAACGCAGCCGGAGCTTGAACCAGCGACCTTCTTGCTAAGAGGTGACAGTGCTAACGGCCGAGCCACCGTGTCACCCTATAGGCAAACTCTTTGGGTAGAGTATAGGCAAAATACTGAGAGACTTTTAGGTAATTTACTTTGATAAGATCTCTTAGATTAGTAGAAAGAAAGAAAACATTCAAAAACATTTAGGGGTTATTTTTTATAACTAACTAACTAACCATTACGGTGAATATTTTCTTTGATCTTGATTCATTATAATATACCTAATATGGTCATTCATAAGAGAAAACATCTCCTGGCTGTCTGTAGTGACTATGTATTGAGACAAGTACACACTTTTAAGCTTGAAAATCACATAGGAATGACAAACATATAGGAGTCTGTTCAGCGGCTAGAATTACACAACAGCTATTGATTAACCTCCAGGAATTCATGCTCGATACTTATGATAAAAAAATAACATGCCCTAAAATTCAACAAGGCATACAGTATATGGTATACTGTAAATAGCTGATGTAAATAAATACTGTATGCCAGTGCACAGCAAGGCAAGGCAAGTTTATTTATATAGCACATTTTATACACAGTGGCAATTCAAAGTGCTTTACATAAACAGGAATAAAAGAAACAAGTATAAGAGAAATAAAAACAAATAATAAAAATGGTAAAAATAAATAAATACATTTCAAAAAAAGCATAAAAACAGATAAAATGTGTTATAAAAGAATGAAAAAGAAAAGAAAAACTAAAATAGTGTGATCAAGGTAAGATCTGAACCATTTGAGGACCGTCCCAGACAGCCCAACCCAGTTTTCCAGCCTATCCAGAAGTATGCTGTGATCGACAGTGTCAAATGCGGCACTAAGATCAAGCAGTACCAGCACGGTTAGTTTGCCTGAATCTGTATTTAGGCAGATATCATTGACTATCTTTATAAGAGCGTTCTCTGTACTGTGATGTGGTCTGAAACCAGATTGAAAATGGTCTAAACACCCCTTGAAGTTTAAGAACTTGTTAACCTGGTTAAAAACTATTTTCTCAATGATTTTGCCAATGAAAAGAAGATAACTCAACTTTGTTGCATGAACAATAAAGTCTTGGTTTCATGAACTCTATTCCAACCTTCTTTTTTCATTTCGCAATTTGTATTCGATTTCAGTTCACCTCATTATTATGCTGTTATTTTATGTCTTTTGCTTTGGTTTACCATAATAACTGTAACACACGGCATCATTCATTGTTTTCTGTGCCACAGAACGCATTGAATTAATAACAGTGATCGCTACATCAGTAATGCTGGAATTGATGTGGCCCCCGTGGAGCTTTGAGACCCCAGAATCAGTGCCACCTTTCCACCATGGCCAAACACACACACACCCCCTTTATGTGGGTTTCATCTCTTATCAAAATGTGGTATTTTACAGGATTCTCTTGTCCACGTTTACAACAAGGGATAGATGATATTTTAAGGTCAGAGTGACATGGTGGCTGAATGAATGACATTTAGAATATGTTTTCTCATTTTTCTCCATTTTCACTGAAAAGACTTCTCCCTGCCTCAGCTTAAAAAAAAGAAAGAGAAAAAAACTCATCTGGGAGATGAATGGCTACACCTGCCAGGCAGGCATTTTATATACACACACCAGCAGCTTTCACATAATTACACTGCAGCTGCCAGAAAGCCGCTCTCACTCTCATTCACCTTGAGACAGAGCAGATCACACAGCATACACTCCACATGTACACTCCACACACACACACACACGGTGCACATACATCCAGCCAGATGCTTAGTCTCACTCACCTTGAGGCAAGACACAGATCAATCACGCACAACTGGCTCTACACTGTAAACATACTGTATACTGTGCGTGCAGAATTATGATTATAATGAATGTTGAGGTTAAACTTAATGTTACAATCTTAATGAGCTATGTAAATGTGTACACGCGGCGGCCGCTTTATTACAGATTCAATTCTTAAAGTCATGGATTCAGGGTGGTGCTGGAAATTAAGAGGTTGATTGAACTGGATCTCAGAGATGCTGTTTTCTGCTGGATTGAAATACAGGCCATTTGAGTACACTGAACTATTTCTGTTGCTTTTGTGTACCAGGCTTAGAAGGACGTGTTTGTTGTGATAGGACGAGCTGTCCTGATGGAAGAGGCTATTTGAGGATGACTGTGTGTGAAATGGATGAACATGGGAAGCAGCAGTACTGGCTTATGCTGTGACCTTTAAAGATGAAAAAATGAAAGAAAGAAAAAAATAAAAATAAAAATCAGGAAAATATCAAAACATCACCGGATCTGAACTGTGAGCTGGATGGTGGTAAGGTTGAAGTCATGCAACTGCAGTGTAGTTTGTAGCTTTTTACTTCCTGAGGTTGTATTCAGATGCTTAAAAGCTGCGAATATTATGGATAAGAAAACCTTTAAAGATCCTATGACATTAAAATACTGATTTTTAGATGTTAGTATCAGTATGTTAGCTTTAAAGATATCTATAAGCTAGTGTGTGTTCAAATCAGTGACAAAATTCACATTTAGAAGATGTAAACATCCAAAGCTTGCAGTTAGTCGTTTCGGCCTAAATGTATCAAGAAGTTTTTGCACATCACCTCACACTTCAGTTTTTGATCTTGACCAATCAAATGCTCTCTCGTATCTGACATGCTCCACTCCTTTCAAGACGCTTCTTATTTGCTTTTCATTTAATGCGCTTGAGCTCAACCACTCTTACTAACAGAGCTGTGATAAAAACAAAACACGATTGGCTGTTTTTTTTTTAAAGGAAAGTAGCTGCTCTATATGTCCCATCCTCTCTTCATGTTGAGATTACATCAAACATCGAATAAAAATGCATAATTTAAATCCATTCACTGGCCCTGTAATAATCATACACTTTTGTTGGTCAATAATTGTCTGCATTAATGCAAAAGTCAAAGCAATGTATTCTTATCTACAGTACATCAAATGGTTACTTTTTCCATCAGCATATTATTTTTGACCTATTGCAAATCAAAATGCTCTTATCATTAGTACTAAATATTTGTGATTCAGGGCAAGCTGTTCTGATGATCTGTTCTTTGTGAATGACTATCTAAAAGGATGCACATAGGAAGGAGCAAAATTGGCTTATAAGCTGTGGAAAAAAAAAAAAATTGTAATAACATCACCAAATCTGCAAGCTTCAGACATATTCATGGCATTTTACTTCTGGTGATTGTATTTAAAAGGATACACCAAAAGGAGAATCATGTTATTAATTACCCTCATGTTGTTCCAATTCTCTGAGAATTTTATTCATCTTTGGAACCCAAATTAAAATATAATTTTTAATTTTAAAGATCTCTGACCCTCTACAGACAGCAACAGTTCAGAAATGTTTAAAGGCTGGAAAAGAAATCAACAACATTGTCAAAATAGTCCATCGAACTTCAGCGGTTCAACTGTAATAATGCAATGTTCCATGAACACTTTTGTGTATAGCATGAAAACAAAACTGTAGACAACTCTGTTTACCAATATCTTCTGCATCAAATCTAGGTGCATGTGTACTATGGATAATATGATGCTTGCATGTTGTACTCCTCATTTATATGGCAATATGATTTATTGCCTATACTAAATGCACACCCTGACCTCAATCAAAAGAGAAGACATGCAAACAGTTTTATTCATATTTACAGTTTTGTTTTGTGACACAAAAGTGTTCTTGGAGATTCGTATCATTATAATTGACCCACTTAAGTCACATGGAGTGTTTTGATTGAAGTTTAGGTGAATTGAAAGACATGAGCGTGAGTAACTATAATAACAGAATTTTCATTTGAGTTAACTAATCCTTTAAGATTCAAGTTGTAAATTCAAATTTGTTGGTCAAAATGTGCATTGTCTGCAATATTTCAAATTCCAAAGCAAGATTTTGACTATCATCTGCATATCACTTTTGAGATTATTCATTCCTTCGTTTTCTTTTCGGCTTAGTCCCTTTATTAATCCGAGGTCGCCACAGCGTAATAAACCGCCAACTTATCCAGCATATGTTAAACGCAGCGGATGCCCTTCCAGCTGCAACCCATCACTGGGAAACACCCATACACTACGGCCAATTTAGTTTATTCAATTCACCTATAGCGCATATTATATTATATTCAAATATCAAACCACAGCTGCCCAACTCACTGCAGAATTAAATGTACACCTCAACTCTCCTCTTTCCACCAAAACTGTTTGTCAGGAGCTCCACAGGGTCATTATACACGGCCAGGCTGCTATAGCCAAACCTTTGGTCACTCATGCCAACGTCAAACGTCAGTTTCAGTGGTGCCAGCAGTAAAAATTTTGGGCATGTTAGACATGTATTGTTCTCTTCACTGTCCAGAGTCCACCTTCACTGTCTTTTACAGGGTTACAGTGTGGAAAAGCCACAATGAAGTGTAGCAGCCAGATTGTTGCATGGGGATGGATCAGTGACGGTTTTGGCTGCAATATCATGGCATTCCCTAGGCCCAATACTTGGGCAAGATGAGTACGTCACTGCCAAGGACTACTAAACCATTGTGGAGGGCCATGTGCACCCAATGGTTCAAACATTGTATCCTAAACGCAGTGTCGTGTATAAGGATGATACACCAATACACACAGCAAGACTGTTGATGGCCTGCACAGTCACCAGATCTAAATATTATTGAGCTAATTAGGGGTTATTTGGAGGAGCGAGTCAGGAAATGTTTTCCTCCACCAGCATCACGTACAGTTGTGACCTGGCCACTATTCTGCAAGAAGAATAGCTCAAAATCCCTTTGGCCACTGCGGAGGACTTGTATCTGTCATTTCCTAGATAAATTGATGCTGTATTGGCCACAAAAGACGGCTCTATACCAGAGGTCACCCATCTCATTCCTGGAGGTCTGGTGCCCTGCAGGGTTTAGCTCCAACTTGCCTCAACACACCTGCCAGGGTGTTTGAAGTATACCTAGTAAGACATTGATTAGCTTGTTCAGGTGTGTTTGATTAGGGTTGGAGCTAAAATCTGCAGGACACTGGACCTCCAGGAACAAGTTTGGTGATCCCTGCTCTATACCATACTACTGGGAATATATAAGTCAAAAGGAAAAAGTCAACGTCAATAACCATATATTCTAGCTATGGGGAGGAGTCGAGACAAGACTGGTACTACATTGCTGTGGATAACAAGTTCATCGAGATGCTTTTGATGAGCTCTCCTATGTGCACAACATTGTAAAAATATTCTTTGACATTGCTTAGGAACTGAGCAAAAACTTATTAGGACCAATGAGCTTTCTTTGTCTCAGTGAAGACTTGGCCAATGCTCACAATACAAAAAGACATTTACTCTACCAGTTGGACTATACTTGATGGTACTGAATATAAACTTGCCATATGCACAGAAATCAAAGATGAGCTGCCAGTGTTCTGTTCAATCGTCAATTTTCTTGTACTGGGAGAAAATGTTTATTTTGGGGTTGGAATTTTTTTGTGATGCATTCAGGCTATTCTAAATGAGTGTGATGCTGTTGGGAAAGCTTATGATCTTGAGCAAATCTTGTAACATTCAAAATACATATGGACCAAATGTGAATACATATATTTTTATGTTTTCTTCCTGTTTTAGGCAGCATTTTAATTATTTATTTTTAAAACAAAATATGACTATAAGGGTTAATACTTTACAACACATCACTATGCATGGTATTCAGTGTTTTATTAAAAATGAAATGTGAAACTATGTTGTTTTGTATTGATTGTGCAATTAGATCTGAACCAACAATAATTAAGTCTTAATGTTTTATAATGCATGACTAGAATAGTATGTATTGCATTTATAAGTATGTGAATAGTTACTGACAAAACAAGAAATATATATTTAACTCTTCGTCCAGTGTCGAAAATGTTTATATAATCCACACTGGCCAGAGTTAAATTTACACCAGTAAAGTGTTAAAACTCTCTCTGAGTTGAACACTATGTATGCATGCATGCATGCGTGTGTGTGTATATATATATATATATATATATATATATATATATATATATATATATATATATATATATATATATATCCTCCTGACCCCACCAATTGACTTGTGTCCTCTGTAGTGGATATTGCGTTTTCATGAATTTTCTTTGAATTTTTTGTCAAGTCAGAGGACATCCTGGGCTTTCTAGTGATATGTCATTTGATTGGCTGGCATGCTAGGAACCACTTCTTACACTGCATCCAAAATGGCTGACATACAAAAAAAAGCACATTTTACGGGAAGGAGAGAGGCATGTAAAAATTAGCTTTTTTAATGTTTTTAACTATTATTATTACATATATATTTGTTTATTAAAGTGTCAGGAACAATAAATTTAGCTTTAAAAGCTGTTAACTTATTTGTGTTTCAAAATATCATCCTTTTTAAAATGTCCACTATAGTGGACACCAGGACCATGTTAATGTAATTAATGACTGCATGTTGTAAGGGGCAGAACTGTAGCAGAGAGGATTCTTTATAAGATAGTTGAGGGAGACTCTGATTTAGAGTCTGACAATCAGACAATTAGAGAATTAGAGACAATTAGAGAATGACAATCAGTTTTAAATCACTTTTTTAAAACCATTTCAAGGTCAAATTTATTAGCACCTTTAAGCTATATTTTTTTTCTCCGTTAAACAGAAATAAAAATAAATAAATGTATATATAGATGTGTGTGTGTGTGTGTGTGCGTATATATATATATATATATATATATATATATATATATATATATATATATATATATATATATATATATATATATATATATATATATATATATAATTTTTCTGTGTACTATCCTCACACAATGTCGACCGAAAGCAATCCGACATAACAGAAACATTTAAATACTAGCCATTGCACTCCCAACAAAATGGTAAAGGCTTCCAAAAAACCTCTTTAACATTAAAAAAAAGAGAATAGAACCTCTTAAAACATACCAGCATCCTCATTCCTCCTCGTAGACCATCTTGCCTTATTAAACTGATGTGATAAAACGTGATGAGAGGAAAATGGATTTCATTTTTTTTTGGCGTGTAAATTGAACCATCTCGGATCCAGATGTTGGTCACGCTGCATACAGAATAACCCAGTGATGCGATATTCCTCAAGCCAATTGTCTGTGACAACAATTAAATTAAATTGATGTCAATCAATGGCTGCACTAAACTACACTCCCACAGAGAAGCGTGTGTATTAACATAACATTGCGTTAACATCAATGGATCATTTGGCTAAATGTAACCACAGAGATAATGGGCATTTGAGGCATTCATATTAATTAACTGATAAAGAGAAGAGAAGACACCGGCTCGCTGCAGGTGTGTTTGCTCTCATCAATACTGAGAGGAAGCGGATGGAGAAAAGACTCTCGGTCCTTCTTTTCATGCATCATCTGAAATTAAAAAGCTATTAAGCACTACATTTTCCTTAAAAAACGCTTCTCATTTATCTTCTCAAACATTTTATTCATTCCCAGTATCCATTTGCGTAATAATAATATTTTGCAGCAATTTCCTGCTGTCTTTCTGATGAGAGTGTGAAACTGGGCTTTATAGAATAGCTTTTCTGGGAGCTCAACCCACTCTGTGCTAATAATCCTAAAACATACATTTCACATTGAATGCTCTCAGCATGGGGTGAAAGCTGTAGAAATCGCTCATTTCATTATAGAGCACTTTTGCCCCCTAGTGGTACTCGGGTGTATGTGTGTCAGCCGAGCTCCTAGAATACCTGAAATAACTTGGCCTGCTTTTGGAAACCCATAAATTGTAAATATGGCAATGTATCAGGGGCGTAGATTTAGCATGGACTGATTGTCCCCACCAATATCCACTGACTACTGAAATGTCCCCATCAATAATTTAATTCACTTATTTAAAAAAATTGCGCTGTCAACATTAACCTGGCCATAGGGTTTTATCACATTCTCTATTCGAGTCGTTCTGTCCCCAAAACTCATATGAACATTGTGATTGGCTATGCCTTTCCCTGCTGTTACATGCAACAGTGCCAAAACTGAGCAAAGGAATTTTCCTGTGCAAGAATAAGGTGTGTGAGGTGGGTGACACGCAAGTGAGGATGTGGCAGCAAGTCACAAACTCAATTTTGCTACTGAAAAAGTCTATCATAATAATGATAACATTAATGCTAGTGTTTTTTCCCCATGTTGACTCACAATTTAATATTATAGCAGTCTGTGAATAATATGGTCTGAAAACTAACTGCACAATAAACTGCTAAATATAAAAGTATAAATATTATGATACTGTCAGTTCTCATAACCTCTCAGAGTAGGCTAGCATGTCAAATTTCACAGGTGGTTTAAAGGTCCCCACTAATGTAGGGAGCAGAAAATATGAAGTGTCCCAAGTCGTGGCTGGGTGTCGCGGACAGCTGCTGTCTAGAGGCGTCGGTGTGTGTACCCTAATAGAAACCTATGTTTAGAATTCTAAAATGCATGGCGCTGCGTGTCGCCGAGCAGCGCTTCTGGTGTGCGAATTGCAGGCAAGTTCGTTATTTTACTTCCAATGGACAAACGCGCATGTGAGGCACTTTACAGTTGCACCTAGTTAAGATCACAGGGGGCTTCTGTGACCGCGAGAAATGCAAACAGCTGAAGTTTAAGGTAGATGCAATTAAATGCAATATAAAGAATTAATCTAGATGAGGTTAGTTTCTTTCAACTAGTTGCCAAGGAATGTTTGTCATTTTCATTTAGTTATACATGTACTAAACTGAAACTATTAAAAATACTAAATAATCAGAAAATAAAAGGAAAACTGAAGACAATCAGAATCCATTGAAAGATCTAATTTAAAAAAGCACACACATCAGGTATGACATACAAAATAGTCTCTCTGATATATAAGAGTCTAAGTATGAAAACACACTCCACAAGTTATATAAAAATGTGAGACAAAGTGGAATAACCTTTACTGATGAAGTGTGGTCAAACATATGGGAATTTCAATGGAAATCAACAAGTTCATTAAACTGGAAAGAATGATGTTGGAAAAAAAAACATTATTAGATATTTCAAAACACCAGCACTAACAGCCAAATATACTGTACCAACAAGTCTCCAAAATGTTGGTGTAACCTCGGATGTAACAAAGCAAACCATTGTTGTATATTTTGGGAATGCATGTATATTCTAGAATACTGAAAAGAAATATAGGAGGCTCTTGAACATAGATTTAAAAGAGACATACTTCTAGAAAGTAAGTTGTTATATTTTGGCTGTGTAGATGCAGATCACAGTAACAGCAAAAAATAAATACCTGATGTGTGCTCTCAGGGCTGCCAGTAAAAAAGCAAATCACACGCAAATGGCTACAACAAGAGCGACCAACCTTAAATAATTGGATAGATGCAACTACTGTATTGAGATCTATACAATGGAAAAATCACTTCTGTAGTCAACTTAAAGAAGGAATATTTCTGGGAAAATGGAGAAAATGGGTTAAATATATATATTAGTTAGAAGACCTGATTTTATGGCTATAAACAAATAGAAGCTTAGTTTCCCTAATGTCTGTGTAACAAAGAGAAGATTTTTTTCAACACATTTCTAAACATAATAGTTTTAATAACTCATTTCTAATAACTGATTTATTTTATCTTTGCCATGATGACAGTAAATAATATTTGACTAGATATTTTTCAAGACGCTTCTATACAGCTTAAAGTGACATTTAAAGGCTTAACTAGGTTAATTAGGATAACTAGGCAGGTTAGGGTAATTAGGCAAGTTATTGTATAATGATGGTTTGTTCTGTAGACTTAATTTTGACCTTAAAATGGCTTTAGAAAAATTAAAAACTGCTAATATATATATATATATATATATATATATATATATATATATATATATATATATATATATATATATATATATATATATAAGGTATCATTTGAGATTTTTCTTGAAGGAATTATATTATGACATGCGTTCAAACCCTGGATTTAAATATTACTTTAATTTTTATTTTTTTGTATGTTTGTTTTTTTTTATTTATCATTTTTTTTTCCTATTTCTATTTTTCTTTCTATAATTTAACTAAATTTGAGTACTATGTATAGTTAGTACACCTGACAATAATGTATGTAAATTGTATATCACTTAAGATTGAGATTCAAATGTACCTTGAAATGTTGTATGATTGTACTCAATTGAGTTTTCACAATAAACATAAAATAAAATAGTAAAAAAATAAATAAATAAAAAGAAAAAAAATGAAACAAAAATGAAAACATTTCCTGAACTGAAACACAAATCTTCAGTTCTTGTCAAGTGTGTCAATTTAAAATAAAAATGAAGAGAGAGAGGGGCATCTGGTGGCCTTTGAGAATATTACAAGCTTATTTCAAAACTTTTTTTTTTTATTTACTCACCCTCAATCTGTTGCAAACATTTATGGATTTCGTTATTTTGTTGAACATGATGAATGTTGGAAAAAAGCAGCCATTGACATAATAGGAAGGAAAAAAAGACTAGGGAAGTCAATGACTGCTGCGTTCAAATTCAGAATATTTTTCTTTGTGTTCTCAAATGGGTTTCGAACAAGTTGAGGATGAGTAAATAATGACAATTACATTTGTTTTCAGTGAACTGTCCCTTCAAAGCACGTGTAGTGCAAAAGAAACAAATAATGCATGTCATATAGGAACATTTATTTACATTCTTAAAGAACACAATCTGTTAATAATACAGTTGCTATTGATGTCATGATTACAAATTCAAGCATATTTGATACTTACAACTGCTACATCTATACTGTATATATACACAGAAAAACAGGTAGTTGTGATGGACAGAATCAAATATGTAGATATTGGAGACCTCATATAAAGTAACAGACTGGTGTTGACCTCATCTCACTCTCCAGGAAACGTACCATCACAGCTGAACTGCAAACAAACAACAAATACATTAATAATAAAACCCATGCAATCGTAAATGCATGATATTATCAACACAACAGGTCTACTTAATGCATGTTTCTCACTATACCAGTAAAAAAAAAGTTATTATTGACTATATATCAAGCTGTTTCCTGCCAAATTCAAAATAGAATCTTACCTTAGAAGCTTGATGAATGTAGCCAGGAAAGTAAAAGACATAATCAGCTGTCTTCAGCCTCGACTTCATTGTTCTCTGTGTTTGAGACTTCAACATCATCCTCATCTTCTCTGTCTGATGTGTCTGCTGATTCAGGTCTGTCCTCAGGCATGTTGGCTGGATCCACAACTTGAACACCTGTACTTGAGCTGCACCCCATTTGTACGATCTCTTGCAAGACTTCAATAAAATTTCACCAAACACCTCGGTATAAGCAAATGTTGCTCTTCAGAAGTGCATCAGTACAATCTCTGCCTAAGTATGTCTCCTGTTGTGGAAGTCAGGGCTCTGATTCCTATGACAACACACTGAACTTCCTGTTGGCATCGGTGCAGGTACAGCAAACACACTTCTGCATGGTCATCCTTAGCAGGGTTTGTTGATTTACATTGCGGTACACTTTGTGCATTTCACCTGCCAAGCAACGCGAGTTGACATTTAACCTGAAGGCGTGTCAAGACATGGTTACTGATAAACAGAGCTGGGCTGGTTGTCAGTTGGTGTCTGTCTATGGTAACAA
This sequence comes from Danio aesculapii, assembly GCF_903798145.1. Classification (NCBI taxonomy): domain Eukaryota; kingdom Metazoa; phylum Chordata; class Actinopteri; order Cypriniformes; family Danionidae; genus Danio; species Danio aesculapii. The sequence continues at coordinate 35,430,561 of NC_079441.1, read as the reverse complement.
ATTACATGCTGTTGAAAAAGCAGGAAAGGCCACTTTCCATCATTTCCATCCGCAGAATTTAGGGCTTTATTTAGAAGTCATATGACAACACTGACCCATTGATTAGGGATGCACCGATCCTGATACTTGGATTGGATATCGGTTCGATACCCCATATTTTTGCTGAATCGGGTATCTGCCAGCTGGTACCGATCCCAAATCCGTTCTTGGGTGTGCGCTATATACTGTGTTTATAAGCCAACTAAGCCATGAATCTCAGCTCAGGTAGGTTTCAAGAACTTCCCTGCTTGTTAGGGCTAATGACGAGTTAGGAATTGCTATGAGAGATATATATCTGACTATGAGTTCATCTATGGTGCCACTTTGGATTAGTCGATTTACTTATGTCGCATATCTTTGGACTGTAGGAGGAAACCAGGGAACCCAAGGGAAACCCACGCAAGCACAGGGAGTACATGTAAACACAAAAAAACGTTGACTGGCCTGTAAATGACTTGAACCAGTGACATTCTTGCTGTGAGGCAACAGTGCTAACCACTGGGGCACCGTGCCGCCCTATCTAGGAAAAGGGAGGAGGAGTAATGGTGGAAGGGGGATTCTTCAAGATGAAGAGAGGTGAGAAACTCTGGTTTAAGGCTGTGTGATTTGGGAAAAATATTTAAATTGCGATTTTTTGACATATTGCGATTTTGATTTGCGATTTAATTTTGCAGTCAAGCGTCAGCTCAATCTGTATTGTAGCTTCTTACTGCTAAAATGCAGTGAGTGTTAATTTTAAAAAAGGAACTTAAGATATTAACTTATATTAGCAAACATCTCTGAAACTGTACTTTGCTGTTGCTTTTTAGAAGACTCTCTGTTTTTGCCGAACCTAACTTTGTTTCTTTTTTAAGATTTTTTTGTTCTTAATACATAGCCACAAAGCAGCAAGTTGCCTTTCGTTGATCGGTTTCATCAACACCCAGTAGCTCAGTGGTTACGTGACTCACCTCTCATGCCAGAGACCCGGGTTCTATCCCCGACTCTGACAGATGAAGAAGAACAAGATGAAGACCAAGCAGACAACCATGAAGACGAAGACCAAGCAGATGACCAAGACCAAGAAAATAACGAAAACCAAGATGAAGACAAAAATTATGATGAAGACCATAAAGACCAAGACGATGAAGAAAAAGGACATGATGACCAAGACAAAGCAGACGGCGAAGACTAAGCCCAAGATGACGTCCAAGACGAAGAAGACTAAGACCAGAAGATGAAGACATGGATGACGATGAAGGTGATTACCAAGACAAAGCTGGCGACAAAGATGACAACTGAGACGCAGACTAAGACCAAGATGACGTCCAAGACGATGATGATGAAGAAGACCAAGACAAAGTAGATGACGATGAAGACTAAGCCCTAGATGACGTCCAAGACAAAGATGATGACGAAGAAGACTAAGACCAAGACGACCAAGACAAAGAAGGTGATGACTAAGGCCAAGATGACAACCAAGAAGATGAAGACCAAGATGACGTCCAAGAAAAAGATGACCATGACCATAAGGACGAAGATGATGAAGACCAAGACGACAATGATGAAGACTAAGACCAAGAATACAATGATGAATACTAAGACAAGACAAAGAAGATAAAGACTAAAGGCTGGCTCACACTACGATTTTTTATAATCCTGAACGATTGTAGCATGTCAGACTGCACGAACATGGCTCCCATGTCACACTGTAAGATCTCAGCTGTCATAACAGTCAGCCTGAACGACAATGAAGATGCGCCAAAAGCGAAAGAAAATGCCCCCGATGTTTGACATCATCCACCCGTGACACTTTCACTATCCCGCATTCTAAAATGATTCCTCACAGCAAACGTAAACAATCTGTAGCGGCAATTTTGCAATTTTCAATAATAAAACAGGAAGAAAAAAAACTGTTTTGACATTTCCCCGCGGTCATTTGAATTGTCGCATGGATTGTGTGCTCCTATTGGTTTTTGCATTGACGTTCATCGCAGCTGTTACACTGCAGGAAAGTGTCTGAAATCTTCTGACACTGCCAGAACTTCATCTGAGAAAAAATCTGATCGCAACGGCCACCAAGCAGCTGTCTGTGAACATGTCAAACCAACTTTGATCGTTGGTTTGACATGTTCACAGACAGTTGCTTGGTGCCCGTTGCGATCAGATTTTTTCTGATTTTTTTCTGATCACCATTTAACGTGGCATGTCGCAATACTGAAAGATCACAGATTTTAGCCCAGGGTTTCAGGAACCTTTAAGATTTCCCAAATTAATTTCAGATGACAAAATCGTGGCTGAAATCTCAGTGTGAGCAGGGCTTAAGACTAAGACCAAGAAGACTAAGACCAAAAGACCAAGAAGATGAAGACCAAGACAAAGGAAAAGAAGATGACAAGAAAAAGACGATGAAGTAGAAAAAGACGACGAAGAAGAAGATGACAAAGAAGACAACGATGAAGATGACAAAGATGACTGGTTTTGTTTGGGGTCTGTGACTTTGAAACCAAGATATTCCCATATTACCGACGTGCTGTTTTTCTTTGATATTAGTCTATTAATGCTTCTGAAGTGGCAGACGCCATCGAGTATGTTTGTTTTGTATTGGACGCATTCTGCATAGTTAGGTTGTGCATTTCTGATTGGGCAGAACAAAAGTGTGCTCACTCAATTGGCTAGTAAGACGGAGGTCACGCATTTGCTCTGGGTGGGAGAAGTTAAATAATATATATTTAATATTACAGCCTCTTGCTATTAGCTAAATCGCAACATTTAAAAAAAAATTAAAATACGCAATTGCGATTCGATTTTGATTAATCGCACAGCCCTACTCTGGTTATTTATAGTGAGTTGGGATTTATCTGATTGGTGCATCGTGTGTTAGCTGATGCGGGACAAGCAGTGGTCAATCACACGCATGTGATCCTCTCGAAATTAGTTTCTAAATAAACCACACTTAATTTTAGTCAACATGCACATATATACGGTAAAAATACCATTAAAAATCAAATGCCTTTTAGATTTAAAAATACATTAACAACAAGTGAAAAAGTGGCATAATCAGAGGTGACACTAAATTTAACACCATGTCCTAACAAAACACTATGTGGTGTTGCGACATACAGTAAAAGGTATCTTTTTATGTTAAAACTAGTTTGTAATAACCATCTGTGACAATGCACAAAAATTTATATTTTAGAAACAAATTTTTATTTCTGCAACACTGCAGCAAAAGAACAGCATAAACTAATATGATAATAATCACTTATGGTACATATGCGCTTTATCATTCAGTGTTAAATGCAATCAATGTGTGTCTGAACACCATTTAACGTGGCATTTGTCGCAATACTGAAAGCAGCAGCAGATAGTTTACCTCAGATCTTGAAAATTAAATAATTAGCATAGATTCAAAAATTAAAGTCAGTGAATTGGTTAAATTGGTTTATCATGTATTGGAAAAAAAAAACCATATATTGGAAAAAAAAACAGAATTGGAACAAGTGGGAGATGAGTTAAAGATGACAACCTTTTCAATTTTGTGTGACCTATCCCTTTAAGGATGAGAGATGGACACAGGTTCTAACATCTATTGCTAGGTGCCTTGTCAGATCAGGGGAGTCAAGATTACTCGCATATCACTAACCATCTGTGCTCATCTCAACAAATCAACCCCTGGGAGCAGTCATACCCTCTCTCTCATCCAGAAATCATCCTGCTGATAAATGCTTTTTGTCTAAAGCAGTTACCCACACCTACTCTTCAACTACACCTTCAGGAATTTAGCATTACTTGGGAACAACATCTCAGACAGACATCTGTAGTTTACCTCTACAGCAGTGGTGTCAAATTCAGTTCCTGGAAGGCCGCAGCCCTGCAGAGTTTAGTTCCAACCCTGCTCCAACACACAAACCATATACTTTTCTAATAAGCATGAAGGATGTAACTAGCTGGATCAGTTGTTTGATTCGGGTTGGAGCTAAGCTCTGCAGGGCTGTGACTCTCCAGGAACTTAGTTTGACACCTTTGTTCTAGAGTCTGGAAGGCCTAATTTTGACCTGAACCATCCGAATGCCATCCTCAAACCAACTTGGAATCGGACAATTAGTGTAGGAGACTGGGCATGTACTTCTGAATGCTGTGGAAGATCCTGATCAACATTCTGACACACCTGATTAAACCAATTGAGTTCTTCAGGGAAATTTAACTATGAATTCTGCTGTGCTGCAGTCTTCCAGGAACTGAGATTGACACCTCTGAACAAACAGATCAACAGAGGATACTATTTCATGTGCCGTTCACAAAATTTGAACCCACTTAAAAAATTTAAATACAGCTATGCAAGACTGTTGATTAAAGTTTGTTGTATCATCCTCACAACACTCAAATAAGCAGTATAAAGCTGTGGTCACACTGCACTTTTTGCCCATAGACCTGCATTTATTCGCATGCCAATGCGGCAAACTGGAAACAGTTCACTGCATTGGAAAGTTCAAGCTTGGTGAACTCTGACCTGCGAAATCAATACGACTAGGGATGCAACTAGTGATTATTTTATTAATAGATTAATCTGTTGATAATTTTTTCGATTAATCGAATCGGATAAAAAAAGAGAAAAAGCATTCATTTCCAACCCTTTATTCAAAAACAGAACTAAAATCTTTAAAAAGTGCACAAACATTGTCCTTGAACATCTCTGAGCTCTTATAATAATAATACAATAAAAAAACTAGTAGTTTTGTCCTGTTTTCAATGCAAATATCTAAAAACCTCTTAAATCAAGTTACATACACATGAAATAGCATGAGAAATTATGTGATCATTTCTCAAAATTAAGTGATTGTTTGCTTAAAACAAGCTAAATTATTTGCCAATGAGGTAGGAAAAATAGTCTTAATGAGATATAATCTCAAACAGACGTTTAAGCATCACTTAATTTTCTCATGCCATTTTTCTTGCCTATATACGACAACAGATTGAAAAAATAAATGATCCAAAAAAAGGCAAGTGAATAAAAACATCTCTTTAGTCTTGCAAAGTAAAGTGCAAAGTAACTCTACCACCGCTGCTTTGCTTCTGTTATTAACCCTTTCACTGGTGAGTTTAAAATATTCTATCTGGAATCGGAAGTCAAATTTTTTAGGGGATCATTATTTTTAGAACTTTCACCCTTAATGTTTCCGTGGTGGCGCGTTTGACCGCAGCCACAATAGCGCTGTATGACAGATGTATGCCTTTCATTATGCTTTTCCATTTTAATACAAAATATATTCATCAGTTACTCCTAAAATGCATGCAAGTAACGGCTTTCCAGCTGGAGGAAGAATTTGAATGGATTGACTTCCATAGACTTTCTTGTGTGTTTTACAAACTCTAAATGTATTGTTTTACTAGTTCTTGTGTGTATTTACATGCCTAAAAAAAATAAAAATAAGCATTGGGTGGTACAAAACACTGCATAACTGCATATGACGACACATCTTTCTCTGGCTGAGTGCCAGCCAACGCGCCAAAGCTCCTGTCATCACATTTGCATATTTGGCCGTTAACACACTTTTTTTTTTTTTTTTAATTTAGTGTAATATGCTCCCACGCCTTGGATGACTAGCGTCGCACCGATTTCTCTGCCTTCGTCATGTATCTTTCCTCTAACGTTACCTCGTCCATTTTTTTGCTCCGTCCAATTAATAATCAAACGTCTACACATCATGCGACACGACAAATCGATTATGTTATTCATTGCCAATGCTTTTAGTAATCAATTTTAATCAATTTAATCGATTCTTGGTTGTTGCAGCCCTAAATACGACCTAAAAACCAATAGAAGACCAAAACACGACCTCTCTGTACAGAAATTCAAAATATGGATCAATCGCTTTAAAGTCTAATCATCTTGTTTAATCCCCCCCTTTTCACAGTGTCGTACAACAGAATTTAGCAAGTTCAAATTCTAGTGTGACCGTTGCTTTACATGGCCCTACCTTCTGCACAGTGTAACTGGATGCTGACCTTCCTCCCCAGTAGACCTCAACATGTTTGTCTTGGAAAACATTCCTCCAGCACTATTCTAAAGAACACATGGACTCCTTAAGGCTGTGTATTTAGCCCAACACTTCACAATATTTTCACACATAACCGTGCTGCTATAGCAACATCATCGTAACATTTGCAGATGTCACTACAGTCACTGATCTTATTACAGACAATGATGAGACCACATACCAGAAAGAAGTGTCTAAATTGGTCACATTGAGTGAGGCTAACCATCTTACGCTGAAGATCAAAAAGACCAAGAAGACAGTTGTGGGTGTGAGGAGTGAGCAGGGTCAATCAGAGACAGAGGTGTTCTCAAAATATCAATACGGCAGTATATTGTAACACTCCTTGCTGATTCCTTCAGTATCGTCACTGAAGATTCTAATTACAGCAGCAAATGCTAATGCTGACAAGGCATGGGCCGGTATAAGTTTCTGACGTATGATAACCTTGGATAAAAATACCACGGTTTTGCGGTATCAAGGTATTGCGATTACTGCGAATAAGTTATTTTTAAATGCCAGGGCAAACAAAAAAAATAATAATAATTTTCCCCATTGAACATTTATAAAATTTTGGAACAGTAAACCTGTCGGGCTAAATAGTTAAAATCAATCATTGACTTCTGCTGTCTTCATTAGTTTCATAACACATTAAAAATATACCTTAGGAATGGTATAACACAAAATTTTTGCCGTTTTAAAACCCTGACTTTTCCAAACCGTGGTAAACCTTGAAACCGGTTATCGTCCTATGCCTAATGCTGACCAAGTGCCAAAATACCATTTTAAAGCCACAATTGCACTACCTGGGACACGCAGCAACAAAGCAACAAATGATCATTCATTTCAATTGAGAGCTAGAGGCTTCCAGCAATCTCTGGCTACACAAGCAACGATGACAGTTGGTGACAGGATGTGGGTATGTCAAGCAACACAATAATGTTGAGAATCCTTGTCAACTTTGAGTTGAGTGACAGCCAATAGAAGCATCAGTACAGTTCACATAGAGATCCTCTCTCAGCTCCTATATAAGACGATTCTATTTGTACTATAGTCCAGACCTGTATTGCCACAGATAAATAGTCGAAATGAGTACACCTTTTTGTCTTGTTCAAATTTGTAATTACTTAAGTGTACTGATTTAATTTATAGTTATTGTTATCCCTCCACAATGTCTATTTTCAGTGTCAAGAAAACTCATTTGCTGCCAGTGAATATCATACAGGCAGTAAAATCATTCATTCATTCCTTCATTTTCTTTTCAGCTTAGCCCCTTTATTAATCTGGGGTCGCCACAGCAGAATGAACCAACAACTTATCCAGCACATGTTTTACGCACTGGATGCCCCTGCGGCTGCAACCCAACACTGGGAAACATCCATACACACTCATTCACACACATACACTATGGAAAATTTAGCTTACCCAATTCACCTACAGCCCATGTTTTTTGGACTTGTGTTGTGGGTGAAACCGGAGCACCCAGAGGAAACCCACGTCAACATGTGGAGAACATGCAAACTCCACACAAAAATGCCAACTGACCCAGCAGGGGCTCGAACCAGCGACCTTCTTGATGTGAGGCGATTGTGCTACCCACTGCCCTACTGTGCTGACCCAGGCGGTAAAATAAATATTGAATACATTTCTACAAGTCAACATTCAGTGACGTTGACTTTTGCTGGATTTTCACCAGATGTCAGTAACAACCAAAACAATCCATGCATACAAAGAAAACAAAACTATTTTGTTTAGAAATGAAGTTATATGTGACAAAATGAAATGACACAGGGAAAAAGTACTGAACATATGAAGATGTAATGTAATGTATTTTTGATTTATTGCCATGTCAGCAACCAAGGCTATTTTCATGGCAAGAACATTTCAATATTAAATAATTTTTAAATAAACAATTAAGAACAACAAACAAATGAATACACAAGTTAAATAAGATGTTTAGTGTTAATATATGATAAGAATTATAAAATCTTTTCTGCTGTCACTTTGTTAAAATGTCCTTAAGAGAGTTCATTTCATAAAAAAGTCTTCTAGAATCATTAAAAGCAGGACAGTCCAGTAAAATGTGTTTTACAGTAAGCTGAGTTTTGCAGCACAAACACTGAGTGGGGTCTTCATCTTTGAGCAAAAAAACATGGGTTAATCTTGTATGTCCAATACGACATCTTGTAAAAATAACTTGATCAAATCTAGTCTTAAAATGTCTTAAAATTCTGTTTGAGATTTCAGGTTGTATTTCATGTAATTTATTATTTTTGAACATATGAAGAAAGGAAGGTGTAAAATGCATGGAACAGCAGCTGAAAACTCTCAGTAGTTATTCAGCAACCCTGCTCCTCATCAGTGTAAATGAATATTAGCCGTTTCAGTCCCAACATTTACATTACCAGATGATGAAGATGAAACGGGGTGGACATTTCAACCAGACGATGACCCTAAACACAGCCAAGGAAACTCTCAGATGGTTTCAGAAAAGAAAAGAAAACTGCTAGAATTGCCCAGCCAATAACCTGACCTGTATCCAATAGAAAATAAGAACTAAAGATCAGAGCTGATAGATGAGACCCACAGAAGTGTCAAGATTTTCAGATTCTGTTGAAGTATGGGAAAACAATCCCCCCTAAGCAATGCATGTGACTCCATGTCAACAGCTTCTTTAGAATATACATTTACAAGGAAAAATCATGACGTGTTTAATAATTACTTTACCCACTGTACGTAACTGTTACTTAAGGTGGGAACACCCAGCAGTGATTTCAAAGGCAGCTGGTAGTGTGAATGGGAATAAATTAAGCGTTTAAAGGTTAAAATTAAGCATTTCAAGTTAAGAATTTTTTCTTTGTACCCATTAATTAAATTCGGGATCAGGATTAGGTTAGGGTCTAGAGTTAGGTTAGGTTATTCAGTCTTCTCTCTTTGTGAGGCCTTTCCTGAAATATCCTACAGCCACATTTCTGGTATGTCAAGTATATTAACTTATTTGTTTTAATTACTTCATGGTTTTGCTATGTTAATATCGAAATTAACCACCAAACTACTCATGTGTTTTATGCAGTGGATGTCCTTCCAGCCCCAACCCAGTACTGGGAATATTCTAACAGTTTATTTGAAAATAAGCCCGGATAACTGAAAAAAAGCCTATTATGAGGCAATTTAATGATATTAATATATGATTAGCTAACTGCATTTTATAGACTAAAATTTAAACAAAACATTTGGAATGCATGTGTAAAAGCCTTTTCAATGCATGATTTTGTTTTTAACACGGTTTTGACCAGCAGGTGAGCGTAGAACTTGTTCAAAACATTTATTCGTTTTGTGGAAACAAATGGTTGAATTGATTCTAAGCTTTTAAAAGCTTCCTTAGAAGTTACCACACACTGCAGTATAAACAGTTGCATATGTTCTCTTTATGTCATTTTTGTAAAATGAGAGCAACAAGTAAACCACAACACTTTTAAGTTAAGAAAAGCACAAGCACCTTACCGTAACAGCTGACGGATGTCGATTGTGATTGAACGCATCTCAAGAGGGATTCGTCAGGAAACGTTAAGGATGACGGCGTCGTCGTCAGGTGAAGGGTCATCATGTGGGACGTTTTAATTGTGGCTAAATTATTATTATTTTTCTGACTATTAATTTGATTTGACATACTTTCTACAAAAGGGTGTATTTCTTGTGTTGTTCCTGTAAATTGCTTGTTTATACTCGTTTACTCCACAAAGAATTTAAGTGTATATGTAGCCTACTTTGAATGTCCTTCTTCAACACTAAAGCAATATTTTATTTTAATATTTTCTGGGAAAATGTCCCATAAAGCTTGTGTGGACAAAATATACAGATACAATTGATTTTATAAGAAAAACTAAAATTGGAAAAATGAGAAAATTGAGTTATTGGGACAGTCTGTATAACACCTGATTTGTCTGTAGTAATCAACAACTTGATTCCCCTTATGGTCTCTGAACAACACACTTATTATCTGAGTATGTTCCACCATCTTACAGATTACAGGTGTATTGTTTTCTGATGGAACTGACAGAAGAACTGACGGCTGTAGACATTTCTCTCCTGATTAAATATCCAGGAAGAGAAAAATAACAGTGGTCAAATCAGGATATGTGTGTACAGTAGCATTTCGTCAAATCAGTTTATTTTCTTTCTAAAATGTTTTGCCTCATTGGAAGTAACCAGATACTGCTTACAACACAGATGGTGTGCAGGGATGTATTTTCTAAGTGTGTTTTTCTAATCATTTTTTAAGCTAAATGTTTGCTCGGTCAATGGATTTGATTTTAAGCACAAGTATGTGTTATGTTTAAAATAAATGTATGTACTTTGAATGAACACATGGACATTTAAAAAATTTGTGCAGGATTCAAGAAAATTTTGGTGCATGCAGTGCTGTGTGCATGATTTGAGGAATATGCAGGTACGATAATTGCATTAAATCTAGCGGTTTTAACCAAAATTTTGCAGTAAGATTACAATTAAGTACCAAGTCATATGCTAATATTCAATTTACCCAATTCCCAGTTTATTCTCATATAATCCAGTTAATTTTCCAGCCTTGAAAATTCCTGGAATTTTGCAAGCATGACCATTATATAAAGATCACTTCAGACACACTGATTATATCAGTCATTATTCTGCCCTGTTGCTCCTGACAAGTGTTTTAGTGCAGTGATTCCCAAAGCGGGGGTCGCTTGGTGAAATCCAAAAATCTAATTCATTTGAGTAAGCTAGTAGAATTAACCTACAGAAGAAAAAAATAGGGCTGCACAGTGGCGCAGTGGGTATCACGTCACTGGTCACTGGTTTGAGCCTCGACTGGGTCAGTTGATGTTTCTGTGTGGAGTTTGCATGTTCTCCCCTCTTGTGGGTTTCCTCCGGGTGCTCCAGTTTCCCCCACAAGTCCAAAAAAATGCAGTACAGGTAAATTGGGTAGGCTAGATTTTCTGTATCCAAAAATCTAATTCATTTGAGTAAACTAGTCGGATTGCGTGTGAATGAGTATGTATGGATGTTTCCCAGTGATGGGTTGCGGCTGGAAGGGCATCCGCTGCGTAAAACAAGTTGGCTATTCATTCCATTGTGGCGACCCCAGATTAAAAAAGGGACTAAGCTGAAAAAAAATGAAGAAATTAATGAAGAAAAAAATTATGTTACATAAAACAGCAAATGAAAAGCCTTTTTAATAAGTCTTTCAATTTTTTTGCAACCCCTGGAGTTATTACGTTATATTAAACACAATGCAATAGTGTCAGATGCAGCAGATTGATTTTATGTCCTCAGGTTAAACTTTCTGACACCTTTCCGGCACTCACGTATATTAAAAAGAAATTTAGGCCATAACTAACCATGCGTGGAGGATGGTCTCCGAGTGGCATTCTCCAAAATTAAACAACAAATACAACTTGAGCCAATTGGTATGTGTGCAAGGTTTATTTATTTATAACCACCTCAGAGGATATTGGGGGTCGCGAGTAGACATGGGCTGATAACCGTTTTCAAGGTATACCACGGTTTGGAAAAGTGTGGAAAAGGTTTTAAAACTGCCAACATTTTAGTAATACTGTTCCTAAGGTATGTGTAAGGGTTTTTTATTCATGTTTTTTTTGTTTTGTTTTGTTTTTAGGACAACAGTATCTCCAGCAGAATAGAAAAAAGACTAAAGATGTCATTTTAAATTGTCAAGAAATCTGTGTTTATGAAACTAATGAAGACAGCAGAAGTCAATGATTCATCTGAATTATTTAGCCTGACATGTTTAATGTTCCAAAATATTTTAAATGTTTCTCAAAATAAAATATATTGTGTTCAAAGGGAAAAAGTTGTTGTTTTTTACCCAGACATTTAAAAAGAATATATTTCAGAGCAGTAATCGCAATACCGTGATATTTTAATCTAAGGTTATCATACTGCCAGAATCTTATACCGGCCCATGCCTAGTCGTGAGTCACTGGAATTGTTACTTTGGGGGTCGCGAATTGAAAAGTTAGGGAACCCCTGTTTTAGTGTATTCACTTGTGTATTCACTGTACATTTCTGCTGTCAGTGTCAGTAACACGTTATGGTATTCGATGTCCTCGCAATCAAACAAACTCACGTTATCATCACAGGTTAATAAAAACATTTTTAGATGTGTTGATTTTAGACAGTTTTAGATTTTAATAACTGGTGCTTCAGCTTAAAACAAATACATTTGACAAATTTCACATGAGACAAGAATGTTCTGTAGAGTCAGAATATGTTTAATAAAAATAATTAAACCTCAATTTCTTCTATAGAACTTCATAGAAAGTAATTCAATAAATTACAAACTTTTTAAGACATGTATCCTGCACTACAAGAAGCATTAATTGACTACACAGGCCACAACTTGCATGTATTGCAACTGTCCAGAAACACATTTGAGCAAAAAGAAAAGGGAAAAAGAGGGGCTTTCATTTAAAAACGTTGGAAATAAAAAGAAAATAAGCCATGAGAACAAATGAGTCAGTCTGTCAATTCAATCATCCACATAATTGAAAACAAACGTTTATTTGCAGTAGTGTATTTCTATTTCATTTGCGGTTGCATGGTGGATGTCATTGTCTTTGTGCCACAACGGCGAGTCTTGCCCTGATTCTGGTCAGTAGTCCAGCGATTCATAATGCAACATATGAAATACAAGCAAAGTATTGAATCCATGTGCACATGATGACGACAAACAAAAAAAAACATCCAACTCTAAGTCAAACCTGCAATTTTTTTCTCAGAACATCATTCAGTTAAATGAGATGCTGACGCTGCGGATGTCGTCGTACGAGGAACTATATAGGTTTCGTGTGCGGTTTTGGGAAGAAGTGGAAAGCAGCAATACCTGTACACAGTTTCAAAGTGCGCGGCTCAGCACGAACTAACTGGAAAGAGGAAGATCTGATGCCACAGTGGAGAGGAGACGGCATTCAGAACATCTAATGAGGCAAAAATCACACTGAGAAAGAGAGAGAGAGAGATACAGTGAGGGCGTCTGTGTGAAAACCATGATGAATGAAATCATACATGCTTGGAAAGACCCATTAATAGTACTGTGTTCACTAGTGAGACAGGCAAAGAGTTGCATTGTGCAGTGCATCCCGAAGAAACTTGCATCACAAATGGGAGAACTTCAGTAGCCAAACCTGACGGAGCAGAGAATCAAACGAGCCTAACAGTCTAGAACAAAGCGCACATCAGCACATGTAACAGAGAAACATACAGTACACGTCCTGATTCGAAAACGCCAGTGAGGTTCATTGTGTTGGCCGAGGTGCAGATCTGCGATCAACTGGTCTATGAGGGACAGACACTGAAAGAATGGCATAAGGACACTTCTAGATCAGTCATTTACACCTAACAGCAGCAAAGGCGACTATGTGGAACTGAAAAATGAAGGAACATGTGATCTTGACCTTTGTAACACGTGTCTCGAGAAAGTAACTGAAATACTACTGCAAATACTTGAATTCCTCTCAATACTCTCATGTGGATCACAAATGTGGGGGAATTAGCATGTGACGAACTCGTGTGTCAATACTGTCGCAGTCTGTGGAAATTAGAGGATGTACACACTGCTGTTTTGTTACGAGGGGTTTTGCACGGGAGGCCGACAGGACCTTGGACACATAGATTTGTATGCAAATTGAGGCAACAGTGTTTGTAAGCATAGAAACGCCACACATACATACTGTACATACACGCAAACACACACACAGTGCTGTCCGAAAGCTAAAAGAAACATGAATATATGGATGTGAAGGAAGGGTTATGTTTGTTGGAAACATACACGCGCACACACACACACACACTGATTTCAGGCATTGTGAGGAATGTGTTTCTGAAAGAATGTCTGATTATAGACGTCACCATTGGGAAGATTGATCGCCTGTACTTGTGTGTGTGTGTGTGTATGTGTGATGTACAAAACTTAAATCTTTGGGTAAAATAGCTGTATGAAGAGAAGAAAAGGAAGGAGGCAGAGAATCTGGGACTCTAAACGGATGCACAAATCACAAGAGGAGTGAATGAACAGGAAAGTGTGCGATGAAAATGAACAAACCAACCAACAAACAAACGCAGGGTCTCTACAGCTTCAGTGACATTCATAAGCTGCCTGTGTGTTATTGCTGTGGATCTGTAGGTATGCTCTGTGAAGTCTATGTGTTCAGGATCCTGCTCAAGTATTTACAAATGAAACCCAAACAGTCGATGTGTTCTTTCTCCCAAAAGAAAATATATTAATTATACAGCTCTGCAATGAGCAACAGCGTCCTCATTTCTTTAATAAACTTAACTCCCGACATAGCTAGAACAATAATGCCTTTTAGTTTTTGCTTCTTGTCTGTTGCAATTTTACATCGTGGTGTAATACAATTTCACAAGTTTTTTTTTTGTTTTTTTGTTTTTGTTTTGTTTCTCGACATGCAAAACGTCTCTTTGAAACGACATTGTACCTAAACAAACACTGAAATCTTATTTCAGTTTCTCTAGGATCTCGGTTTTCCATTTTTTTCCCTCTTCGTTACACAACACTTTAGTTATTATATTTACATGGAAACAAAAACGAAAAACAAAACAAAAAAAACATGATGTAGTAAATGCAGGATAATTCCTATATGTGTGTATATGTATACATTTCTAAGAGATGTATATAAATATATAATATTTATTTGTACACGTATAAAGACTCAGTCTTCGTCGCTGGAATCGGAATCCTCGGATGACGAGGAGGAGCTGTCGGACTCGGAGGAGGACGAGTCCACCTTGGCCGAGCCCTCTGGACCACTAGTATCCTTCTTTTCGTCGGGCTCCTCCCCCTCATCGCTGTCTTTGTCCTCTGATTGGCCAGGCTGTGGGGCCATGGCTTCAGAGGCAGCAGGTTGCAGCGCTGGGGTTGGCTGAGTGTTTGCAGCTTGCGGCTGATTGGCCACAGGCAGGTTAAGGCCTGGAGTAAGAAGCATCCCTGGGTAGAGCATACTAGAGAGGAGAAGGGGGTTGAGGGCCAGTGGGTGGCCTGAAGCAGAAGCACTTGTTTGATTTGAGGTGGTGGCCTTGGAGCTTTGAGCCTCTGTCCTTTCGGCTTTGCCATCTAAACTCAAATTCAGAGCTGATGATTTGGGAATGTCTCCGGCACACTTCTTTTTCTCTTCTTCGTCGCCCATTGGAGCGACACCTGCCACTTCTTGCGAGGGATTTCCGATGAGACTGCTCATCCCAAGGAGGTTCGGCAGGCCGGTCATTCCTGACAGCATCATTGGAAACATGGCGGCCATGTTGGAGGGGTCATGAGGCAGTCCCATGAGGCCAGTGGTGAGTTGGAGAGACTGGAGGCTCTGGAGGTTGTGCTGAAGAGCTTGGAGACTATTTAAGTCCAGCCCAGCGAGCAGGCCATTGGTAAGGAGTGGGTTGAGGCCCAGGGCAGCATTGGCACTGGCACTGGTCACCATAGCTGCTTTAGGCATTGCGTTTTTGGGTCGCCGACCTCGTCGGCTCACCTCTTCAGGAACGATGGGCCCAGTCAGGATGCGATCGAACATGCTTTCGGGAAGGTATCCCTGTAAACACAAATGCAGTTGTTATAGAACAAAAAATTGCATCTATCAATCTATCAATCAATTCTGGCATTGTGTTAAAACGATCTTTTGTTATAAAGACAAAACGCATTAAGTGTCTAATCTTAATGTCTTATTGACCACTACATTCATTGGCTTAACAAACTGTTTATTCTTAACTTACCACTGAGAAACATGTCAAGTTTTGCTTGCAATAGAGGTTTGAGTTGATCAGCTCTTCAATGTTTCATCATCAGAGTCGTGGTTTGAATAG